>NC_061111.1:81291846-81294339 GCF_002878395.1 Capsicum annuum
TTTATATAAAACCTGTATAAAAGTTGTGTAAAAACGGTATAGAACCAGTCAGTAAATTAAAATGGATAGAAAGTGAAATTTAAATTTCATGGTCATTTTCAAGGAGATAGTTTAATTTGAAGTGTCGTTTCTATCCTTTCTCCAAAAAATAAATTCACGAAGAGGTGGTCGAAACCACCTCTAGTATGGTTGGCCCGAGCCAAGCCCGAGCCCAAGATTGTTGTAGTTTGAAAAATATATGAAAAAGTCAAAAAACTGTTATAAATGTATTTACATTATAATGAATGTCTATCAATATCTATCAAGATCTACTTTGACATCTATTAGGATTTTAAGCATCCGTCTTTTACTCAAACTAGGAGTAAATTTTCCCTATAAATAGAGGGGTTTTGTTTATTGTATTTACAATCTTATGATCTCTCATCCCTCAAGAAGTAATAAGAATTACTCTCTCTTCTCTCTCTACTCTTCTTCTTCTTTATTCTTTCTTATTTTATAACACGTTATCAGCACGAGACTCTGCCAAATAAGGTGAGATTATAAATCTGAAGGATTTCAAGATTAGTAATTCTTTATGTTATCTTTCTTTTGCTACTACTGATATAATTATTATTAAATTTGAGAAAAAATAATCGATTTGGAACCATTTATATTTTAAATTTATTTCTCAAAAACAATATTATCAAAACGGATGATAATATGTTGGGTTCAAGTCCCATCGGTTCATGCCTAAGACACATTTATATGGATCAAATATTGAGTTTGAATCTCAACACACCATATTGATGATATTGTGATGGCTAAGACAAAATAATGGGTGTTTGATGAAAAGTCATGAAATTCGACCCATTGAATATGCTCCATTTCATGAAGTGAATGTGGTAGCAATATATGATAAGTCTGAAATATGACAACTTACTCCATTCTTGAGATGTATGTGGTAGCAGTGCATAATATGTCTGAAAGAAGACAAGTAATTGAATGCACGAATATACGTGTGGAGGAACAATATGATAATGATCATCAAAAGTGATGATATTTTCACACGCTTATATGATTATAAGATATACTAGAGAAAAAAAATTCTCTACATCATATGTATGCCTCGATTTGCTATATTTCATTCCTGAGGAATGAGAAACTTATTAATGCAAACGGGCACTTGATTGTGATTGTATCACAACTCACCTGCGAAAGAGGTTGAATAATTTTGAAATCTAATTCTGAAGTAGTAAATCTGAAATTTATTCATGTAATAGTAAATCTGAAATTTACTAAAGAAAAAGTACATGTCATGGTAAATTTGGAGTTTACTAGAATAAAAGTTCATAAATTGACATGAACGATTGTGACATCTCAAAGATGTGCATATATTGAAGAATTAGAAGATTCTTCAAGAATTGTTTATGTCGTTTGTTCTCATGATAAGTTGGTTGGACCAACTAATATTGGGATTGGATCCCTTCAAATCTGAAAATTATAAAAAGGTGAATAAGGGTCCGTTCTTCTATCATGTGATATGTTGAAAAGATGCATCAATAAGATGATCACATGTACATTCATTGTCAACCTGCAGTTTGACATTCATAAAGTTGCTTGCTCAATAAAATTGAGTTAAGAACATAATTTTCAGATTGTGCAATCAAAAAAGTTATCTTGATGATGATGGTGCAATCAAGAAAGTTATCTTGATGATAATGGTGCAATCAAGAAAGTTATCTTGATGATGATGGTTTGGCATTGAATTTCTTCGATAAATAGCTAAACCATTATTAATGAGAACAAAACTTTATGTATTGGTCTAAAATATGATATATTGCAATAGCATTTGTATGCATTAGACCAATAAATTATGATTATTTCTTCCCTCTCAATTGGTTTAAGGTCGGGAACCAATTATTCCATCTAATAATTTTGATGTGCGATATACGATTAATGAATATACCATAATGCACAAAGATGGATTCCTCTAAGAAATAGAGGATGCATGTTAGTTTTCTTAACATAAGGGGGAGATTATAAGCGCTATGAAATATGTTAGGAATTATCACCATATCCTTATCTAAAAGATAATTCAAGTCAAATGCTGAAAGCATCTCATATTAAGCGCAAGTGCTCTTATTTTGTGTTCCTAAAGGACAAAGTCTATGCATGCATGAAGTGTGGTAGACTGATCGATTCCAAATGAAATAGTTCTTGAAAAATAAGGAGCAAATAATCATAATAAGAAGGCAATGTGCTCTTGAAGAGCCTACGACATAACACTTCATGAAACCTTATGAGAGGTTCATGTACCTGAAAATAATGAAGTGATGAGATCTCAAAATGTTATGTCGCATTGTGAACCGATACGAAATGATATATCATTAATATCTTTGACACAATATTGACGCAATATTGTGAAAGATTACGAGGATCTGAATTCTACGTTTATTTAAGCATGCTGACGTAAAAATATTTATCAAGTGACATGAAAAGATGCATCTTGGTAAG
>NC_061111.1:81294439-81303063 GCF_002878395.1 Capsicum annuum
CACTTCATTATTTTCAGGTACATGAACCTCTCATAAGGTTTCATGTACCTGAAAATAATGAAGTGATGAGATCTCAAAATGTTATGTCGCATTGTGAACCGATACGAAATGATATATCATTAATATCTTTGACACAATATTGACGCAATATTGTGAAAGATTACGAGGATCTGAATTCTACGTTTATTTAAGCATGCTGACGTAAAAATATTTATCAAGTGACATGAAAAGATGCATCTTGGTAAGTATAAAACTTATTTGATTTGCAGTCCAGGTATTTGAAGATGTCACTCATGAAATGTTGAATATTGTCACTTGACAAAACTTATGTGAAAACTTTTAAGGATTTAAACTGCTTGAAGCATATAAAAGTTTCTGAAAACTTATTTATAATCCTTATATTGTATAAGCTTATTGCTTGAACATCATTGAAACTTTTAAAGAGTTTTCAAAGCAACAGATTATTTTCTGAAATTCAAAATATATTGAATTGGATTAGTTATGAAGTCTCATATCTTAGTGCAATTGATGCACTCATTGCCTTGTAAATACTACAAAGCCTATAGTCTTTTCGGTTAATATGTTAGTAAGGTATATTTCTACTCCTACTAGGAGACATCGAAATGGGATAAGATACATGAGCATATTTTATTCTAAAGACTGCAGTCCGATCTTACTGGTCATGCTGATGTTGGGTACTCATCTAACCCGCATAAATCTTGGTTTCAAACATGCAATGTATTCACATATGAGGATACTGTCATATCTTGGAGATATACAAAGCAGTCTATCATAGCCATCTCATCAAACCATGCGAGATTATAGCTATTCATGAAGCAAACCGATAATGTGTGTGGTTGAGGTCCACAATACACCGCATAAAGCTCGGTCTCAAATAGGCTATGTGTTTATATGTGGTGGTACTGCCATATCTTGGAAATATACAAAACAGTCTATCATATCCACTTCATCGAATCATGTTGAGATAATAGTTATTCATGAAGCAAGCCGAGAATGTGTATGATTGAGGTTCATGATACATCTCATTCGAGAAAAATATGGTGTGAAATATAACAATCTACCTACAATTTTATACGGAGATAATGCATCATGTATAGCACATCTTAATGTAGGTTCATAAAAGCAGATAGAATGAAGCACACTTCCTCAAAGCTTTTCTACATACATGAGCTACAAAAGAATGATGATATCAACGTGCAACAGATTCGTTTAAGTGAAAATGTGGCTGATTTATTCACCAAGTCTTCTCCAATTTCAACTTTTAAGAATATGATGCACAAAATCAGGATGCAAAGGTTCAAGAATGTTCTCATTAAGGGAGTTAATACGCATTGTACTCTTTTTCCCTTACGAAGTTTTGTCCCACTGAATTTTCTTTATAAGGTTTTTAATGAGGTAACCGATATGCATATTGGTAAAAATGTGTATTCTTTTTTCTTCACTAGATTTTTTTTTTTCTTACTGAATTTTTTCTAGTAAGATTTTAACGAAGCACATTATCTATCTAGACATTCAAGAAGGAGTATTATAAATATATTTACATTATAATGAATATCAATATCTACTTTAATATCTATTAGGATTTAAAACATCCGTCTTTTACTCAAACTAAGAGTAAATTTTCCCTATAAATAAAAATTTTTTATTTATTGTATTTACAATCTTACGATCTCTCATTCCTCAAGAAACAATAAAAATTACTCTCTTCACTCTCTACTATTCTTCTTCTTTATTCTTTCTTGTTTTATAACAAGAACAACTTATTTAGCTTTTGATATTCAAAAAGGTTACATAAATTGGGACGGAGAGACGGAGAGAGTAGTTACAAATTGGCATGTACATCAAAACACCAAAAATAAACATGTCTTTCAAGCTATATACTGGTCCTTTTATGCACTTAAGACATCCCATATTTCTGTGTCCAGATTACCCAAAAATTGCATATTGAAGTGGGGAAACAACCTCTCTACTTCTTCGGAGGTAGCGGTATGGACTGCATACATCTTATCCTCCCCAGACCCCACTTTGTGGGAATACACTGGGTTTGTTGTTGTTGTTGAAGTAGCATATCATAATCTTCTGCGTTCTTCCTTCTTTTCCCACCTGTTCAGTTTATAGCTGCTCATTGACTGAACTCAGAGTTGCATAGTTCTTATGTAAAGGTCAAATGCTTCATGAAATCACAGTTGCTGCAATACTTTGAAGATAGTTTGGGTGAACTACCAACATTATCACACCTGGAAGGAGCTTGTCATGATTAGCCACACACAGAAACAAAGAGAGATGATTGCAGACATCCCCTTCTTGCGGGTAAATCAAAATATACCTGCCGCAAACAGTTTGATCATAACAAGCATCAGTCGGTAATGCTAATAATTCCTGAACTGCGAATTGTCATTCAATAAGAGGAATAAACGGTCATACAAGATTACAGTAAGCAACCCACCATTTTGGGTGTAAGAATATCAAACTTGGTACACCACAAACTACAAAACTTAATAAGAAGCAAGATTAACAGTGTCTATGATTACCTCTATATCAATGAAAAGGATAACCTAATGATCAAACTCCTGCAGTCGACAACCTATTTTCTAAGAGTATACTAACAGTGTTAGCAGTCATGCAATCTCTCACTGAAAAAAACATAACACAAGGGTGCACGGACGAAGCTCCTATACTTTTATAAGGCATCCACCAGGAAGTAAAAATAGATGAAATTTCTTACGTTCATCCAATTTCAAATAGGACTGTAAAGATGACTGAACAAGGTGCATGTCTCTCTGCATCTACTTCCTAACAAAAGCACCACATAACCCTTTCCTCTTCTCTTTTGTTACATCCTGTACCTGACTCCTAATCTAGGCCAAACTTATCATGTTCCAAACCAAAAACAAAGTATGCACATAAAAACAACTTGCTCTTATCTTTGTCCATACAGATGTGAAATAGAGAGGCTGTTTTCAATTCTTCCTACTACATACAGACCCTCGCTGCAGAGACTGAGCTGATTCTGTATTTAAAGATTCAATACCAAACTCAAAACCCTCAATTTCCCCAAAATAACAAACTCAACACCTTCAAAATCACGAAATTCACAACACCTTAACGAAATTCCCACTAACTCTCAAGTACCCCATACAACAAAAGCCAACAGGATCTAACCAGATTTTTGAGATTTTCCACATGATTACAGAAATCACCAAAACCTACTAAATTTTCTCGAATTTTCGCACGTAATACAACAACGAACAAGGAACTTGGCAGAATTATCAAACAGTGAGTTAAGAACTCGGTGATTCCGAAAGAACAATTTCAACTCAACAACTTCCCAATCACAAAATTCTCAACACCTTGACTAAACTCCACACAATTTTTTCAGAATTATCAAACAGAGAATTCAGAATTCGGTAATTCCTGATTACGAACGAACAATTTCGCCAAAAGTACCAAATTCAACAATCCCAAATTTACCAATTCCTTTCCGAAATTCCACATCAAATTCTTCAAATTCAACTTCAGTCAGTAACAACAATACAGACAAAACGTAAAAACTCAATCGAACCCTAACACCTCTTAACCCACACGACCAAAACGAAAAAAACTCACCCAAAACAATTTTTTTTACAACAAACCAAAGATAAGAGGATGATTCAAGATATAGAATTTAAGAACAAAGATTTATAACTATCAATTTACGCCTAAATTTAAAAAAATGATAACTTACCTAAGCAAGATGAACAAAACTGAGAAGAAAAATGCAACAACCACCGACTTATTTGGAGCTCGAAAATGAAGTTAATCATCAACTTATATATGTGATAAACTGATGAGTCATGCTAAACGAATAAGTACAAGATATTAATGGGAAGCTTCCAACACCATCCACACCACGTGGTGGTTCTTAAAGAAATAATAAAGGAGAAATAAATATGTTCTCCTCATTCAAAGAAACATACCCTTCCATCTCATTTTAGTTGATTTTTTTTTTTTAAATATTTATTTTAATTTAATTATTATATTAATAAAATTAAAAGAATTTAAATATGCTCTTTTAGTAATACCTCTATCATTAGATGATTAAATTAGATATATATATTCAAATTTATATTTTTAAAGTATAATTAATAAAACTACAACAACAAACTCAGTATATTCCCACCTATTGGGGTCTGGGGGGTAAGATGTACGCAGTCCATACCTCTACCTCTAAAGAAGTAGAAAGGCTTTTTCCGATAGACCCCCGGCTCAAGTCACGAAATACCACACAAACTCATAGTAAAGCACAGAACTAGATTACATAACATAAATGCGGCACCCATAAGTATTAGAAAACAGAGGAAAACACATAGATTCGTAATAAAATATGGAACACGGAATCATAACAAGAATAAAACCCCCACCCAGTAATTTCCTACACTAGCGGCCCAAACCGGCCCTAGTCTTCTGCCCTAATTCGCGTCCTCCAGACCTTCCTATCTAGGGTCATGTCCTCGGTGAGCTGTAACTGCTCCATGTCCCGCCTAATCACCTCACCCCAGTACTTCTTCGGCCTATCCCTACCCCGCCTAAAACCATCCAACGCTAGCCTCTCACACCTACGAATCGGGGCATCCATACCCCTCCTCTTCATGTGTCCGAACCATCTCAATCGGGCTTCCTGCATCTTGCACTCCACTGGAGTCACACCAACCTTCTCCCGGATAGTCTCAATCCGCATTTTTGCCACCTTCATTTTTTGGATGTGGGAGTTCTTAACTGGCCAACACTCCGCTCCATACAACATGGCCGGACGGACTACCACCCTGTAGAATTTGCCTTTCAGCTTGGGCAGCACCTTCTTATCACACAACACCCCCGACGCGAGCTTCCACTTCATCCATCCCGCCCCAATACAGTGCGAGACATCCTCGTCAATCTCACCGTTACTCTGGATCACGGACCCGAGATACTTGAAACTATCCCTCTTACCTACCTCCTGTGATTCCAGCTTCACTACTACCCCATTCTCCCGCCTCACGTCATTAAACTTGCATTCCACATACTCTGTCTTGCTTCTGCTCACCCTGAACCCTTTAGATTCAAGAGTTTGCCTCCACACCTCTAATTTGTCATTCATACCCCCTCGAGTCTCATCTATCAGAACTACATCGTCTGCAAAAAGCATACACCAAGGCACCTCCCCTTGAATACGCCGCGTCAACACATCCATCACCAACGCAAACAAAAAGGGACTAAGAGTAGATCCCTGATGCAAACCTGTCAAGACAGTGAAATGCTCTGAGTCTCCTCCCGCCGTCCTCACCTGAGTTTTCGCTCCATCATACATATCCTTAATTGCTCTGATATATACTAGCGGTACTCCACTCACCTCCAAGCATCTCCAAAGCACCTCCCTGGGGACTTTGTCGTAAGCCTTCTCCAGGTCGATAAACACCATGTGCAGGTCCTTCTTCCTTTCCCTATACTGTTCCACCAACCTCCGCACCAGGTGAATTGCCTCCGTTGTCGAGCGGCCAGGCATAAATCCAAACTGGTTTTCCGAAATAGACACTATCCGTCTCAGCCTCACCTCGACTACTCTCTCCCAAATCTTCATAGAGTGACTCAATAACTTAATCCCCCTATAGTTATTGCAACTCTGGATGTCACCCTTATTCTTATAGAGAGGGATCATGGTACTCCACCTCCAAGCCTCGGGCATCTTTGCCGTCTTGAAAATTTCATTAAACAATCCAGTCAACCACCTTACACCAGCCTCTCCAACGAACTTCCAAAATTCCACCGGTATCTCGTCCGGCCCCGTCGCCCTACCCCTTCGCATCCTGCGAACAGCCTCTCTAACCTCTTCTACCTTAAAACGTCTACAATAGCTAAAATCCCGACACTCCTCTGAGTGCTCCAGTTCCCCTAACACAATAGCTCTATCCCCTTCGTCATTCAAGAGCCTATGAAAGTATGACTGCCATCTATTCTTAATGTGGCCATCCTCCACCAACACTCTACCGTCCTCCCCCTTAATGCACCTCACCTGATCGAGGTCACGACCCTTCCTCTCTCTAGCCTTAGCGAGTCTAAACAACTTTTTCTCCCCTCCTTTCCCCTGTAACCCTGCATACAAGCTCTCAAAAGCGGCCGTCTTAGCTGCCGTGACTGCTGACTTAGCGTCCTTCCTAGCTAGCTTGTACTCTTTCCTGTTTACCCGCTTCTCTTCTTCGTCCTTACTCTCAACCAATTTAGCATACGCCCCTTTCTTGGTCCCCACTTTCTTCTCCACCTCTTCATTCCACCACCAATCGCCCCGATGATGCCCGATCCGGCCCCTAGAAACACCCAATACCTCACTTGCATTCTCCCTGATGCACCTAGCCGCCCTATCCCACATACTATCCACGTCCCCCCTACACTCCCACACCTCTATTCCCGCCAACTTCTCCCCTATCTCCCACGCATTCACTGGCGTCAATCCGCCCCACTTGATTCTAGGTCTACACTCCTTACTCCTCCTCTTTCTATTCATCTTTATACCCAAATCCATAACCAAGAGCCTATGCTGGGTCGAAAGATTCTCACTCGGGATGACCTTACAGTCCTTACACAACGCCCTATCCCCTTTCCTAAGCAACAAAAAGTCAATCTGGGTCCTGGCTATCGCGCTTCGAAAGGTGATCAGGTGATCGTCCTTCTTCGGGAAGCCCGAGTTCACCACCACCAGCCCAAAGGACCTCACAAACTCCAATAGAGTAGCCCCCTCTTCATTTCTCTCCCCAAAACCAAAACCACCATGCACATCACCAAAGCCTCCCGGTAACGCCCCGATGTGCCCGTTGAAATCTCCTGCTACAACAATCTTCTCCGAGCTAGGCACGTCTCTCACCACCTCCTCCAAAGCCTCCCAAAACTGCATTTTCTCCTACCCCTCCGATCCCACTTGCGGCGCATAGGCACTACACACGTTCAGGGTAAACCCCCAAATGACTAACTTAATAGTCATCAACCTATCGTTGGTCCTCTTCACCTCTACTACCTGACCTCTAAGCTCTTCATCTACTAAGATGCCAACTCCATTCCTACACCTCTCGCTCCCAGAGTACCACAGCTTGTAACCATCCACCTCCCTAGCCTTAGACCCTACCCACTTGGTCTCTTGAACACACGCAATATTGATTCTCCTCTTCCTAAGAATCTTCACAAGCTCTATGGACTTACCCTGAAGGGTTCCTATATTCCAAGACCCAACCCTCAGCCTACCATCACTATCTATACGCCCTCCACTACCCCTCCCCCCCCCGCGGCCAAACCTTGGCCTCCCTCCCACTCCCGCCCTTTCCTCATCCCCCGCCCCCACCACGGGCCCACGCCCCAACCTCCTCGGACATGACCCTAGCCAACCATTACCACCCACAGCCACAACTACACGAAAGTATAAGAAAATATAAAGATATAAACGATGGTAGTAGCAAAGCAGCAGCAAGAAATACAAGGCTCACACAAATTCAAAGGAATAATCCAGGAACAAAACTAAACTCAACTAGAGAGCAAACACCACTGGACTCAACACCCACAGCCCCAAAAACAGATTCCCAAGCTGATAACCCAATCCAAAGCAGTGCAAGAAACGACCACAGCAACAACAACAACAGACAATATCAACAAATCCAATGCAAGTTAAGGTACAGGGGCTACTACTAGCATAATACGATGAATGAAATAACAAAGGTTAGAAGTCATCGGGTTACGTTTGTAAAACAAGCCGGAAACCAAAGCCCAGCGTTGACCGAGTTCCGGGGGATTTCGGTGCTGAGATGGAGTTACGGCTGCTGGAGACCGAGGGAACTGGTCGTCGTTTGGGTGTTGCGGCTACTGGCGACCGAGCGGCGGGTGCAGGCGGAGCTGCGGCTGGAGACCGAGCTTCGGCTGTTGGAGACCGAATCGGTGGCTGGAGATCGAGCGGCGGCTGGCTGGAGATCGAGGTAGGAGGAGGGGGCTGTTGTATCCCGCCGGCGCCGGAGGGGGGGTATGGACGGAGAGGAGGGGTATGAACGGAGGGGGAGGAGAGCGGATTGGAACCGGAGGTCGGTGATAGAGGGAAGCGGGGAGAGGCGCCGGGGGTCGGCGCCGGGGATCGGAGGTCGGGTCGGGTCGGCGCCGAAGGTCGGCGACGATGACGGGGGCCGGGGACCGGAACGAGAGAGAGAGAGAAGGTAGGGAGAGAGAGAGAGAGCCGTTAGTGGAGTCAATGAATAAATTACTAATAAATATTTTCTTAATGAATATTTAAGTCTATAGGGTCAACTAATACGAATCGGAGAAAGTAATTTATTGTAATTACTATTATCTCACATAAAAGACGACAATAAAATTTTGAATTAATTTTAAAGTTAGTTTGTTAAATAGATATTTTATAGTGTCACTTATCACTTCTCTATGACTCATCATTTTTGTATAGTTTTTTAAATATTCATGTAATTGTTCAAATTTATCAAAATGGATGAGATCTTGAAAGGTCATTAAAACTTAATTAAGGTTAAAATAAACAAAATGCAGTCATTTGAGGACTACCAAAATGAGATGTTCTCCCTTATATATAGTCTAGTTTTATAAGA
>NC_061111.1:81306063-81339912 GCF_002878395.1 Capsicum annuum
ATTATTTTACTCAAATCTTCTTGTGTGTGATGAAAAATATATGATTTTATTTATAATTTCATGATACAAGCATGAGGAGCACCAAGAGCACAAGATATTGTCCAAGGTTCAAGCTTCGGAATTGGCAAGCAATTGAAGTCTTTTTTAGAGTATTTTGAAACCTTGTTCAAGAGAATAAAAGGAGGAGGACTTATACACTCAATAGGCGCCTCAATTAAAGGGCATTGAAGACATTTTGCACTCCATAGTAACACTCAAGAGACGCCCCAATTCCCTCCCTCATTAAGGACATTTTTATCAATTGACATGTAATAGTATAAATAGACAAGTAGCCTTCTATTTTCATTAGCTTTGATGAATATTGAAAGGATACTCTTTAGTTAGTAGTTTTAGTCTTCCTTAGCTTATAGAAACCAAAATTTGAGTGTTGAATGCATTTGGAAGGATTTTCACTTGTATTGAACATTTGGCAAGAAAGGAGGAGTTGAGAGAGTGTGAATTCCCTTGGTTCACCTAAGAGGGTGGTGTTATCTCTCATTGGTTTTGTGTGTCTTGGTGTTTGATACACACATTGGTACTATTCATTGGTGTGGGTGTATGTCTCTCTTCTATCTTTACTTTTTGCATCTCTTCTTCATCTTTTTTCTTCTAAGTGTGTTGTTTTTCCTTTTGTGTGTTTGCTGATTTTTGCTATCTAGTACCATTTTCGTGTTTTTGATAGTCTTTAAGCTATCATTTGGTATCAAAGTCTTGTTTAGGGTTGTTCCAACATCCCTAAATCTTGGTTTTAGTGTCCTTATTAAGAAAATCTCACCAAAAAGAGTAAAAAAAAATCCAAAAATCTAAAAAAAAATTGTGTGTTATCGTGTGCTATGTTGTAGATCCAAACCTAAAAACTTAGATCTACATGATTTTACTTTGTTTTGGATGTTTCTTGTGTTAGATTTTTGTTCTCTAACACCTAAGGAGTCTAGATCTACACTTGAAACAAGATTTGGTTGAGTTTGAGCTAAGAACCTCCATGGATATTGTGTTGATGCTTTTGAGCTTAGATCCGTGTGGGTTTTTAAATTTGGAAGTGGTTTTTTTTTTTAGATATTTGAGTTCATCTTGGCCTAAGGAACCTAGATCTAAAAGAAAATCCAAATTCGGAGTTCATTTGATAGGGGGTCAAACTTTGGTCAACTCTTAAATATTCATCTTGTTCTTCAATGTTCATCATATCTTGTTGGAGAAGAATATTCAAGAGGTGTATTTGATACAAAAGAAGGAGGAGAGAGGGTGTACTTGGTGTTTGTAAAGGAATATTTCTTGGTATATTCATAGTCATCCAAAAGAAAGAAGAGATAAAGGAATAATCAAAGTACAATTCCAAGTACAAAGAGAGGACCATTGTTTTTGAATTCATTTGAAGCTCCAAAAAAGCTTTCAAACCTTCAAATTTTCCCTACCAAACAAAGTTCTTCCTCTCCAAAGGTGTTCTAGAACGATTTTCCCTCCCAAACAAAGTTCTTCCTCTCCAAAGGTGTTCTAGAACCAAACTTGGAATTTTGGGTTGAAAATTTTTGAAAACTCAATAGCCAATCATTGAATGCCACATCATCATAGCTCAACGGCCAAATTGAGTTCTTAGTTAGAGTTCTTAGTTTCTAATTTTTTATTCTAGTTTCTTGTGTGTTAAATTATATCACTAATTAGCAAACTAGTAAGTACCTACTAGGTTGGTAATTAGTCTAGAGTTCGTTTATTTCGTATTTTCGGTTTTTGTGTGCCTTTTCTCATTTTTAATTCGTAGTAGTTTTTTGGTTCAAGTCCGTACATCATTTTATTTGAGTCTTATCAAACAAAAATCGATTCCGGACCAAGGCTTATTCACCACTCAATTCATTTACCAAGTATTGTAGACACGTAATTTTGTCCCGTCCTGAATTCAATTTACCCATTTTCACCCTCGTCTTACATTGTATCATACCCTGCGTGATGATATCTCCACAAAATAACAAAACAATAACCTCTAACTAATTTTATCTTATCCTAACAACCTACTCAATCAAAATAAAACACCTCACCACCCCACACCCTTATACCCATGTGACCCTTCCCCACCACGTCACATCTTTCTTTGCCTCACCCAAATGATATATACAAAAGCACAAGAGAACCCACTGAAAATTATTTTTCTCTCCAAAAAAACACCATATATGCACACCTACAACAATACACCACAGAAAAAGCAAAAAAAATAATAAAAAAATCCACCACCATCATTCACTCACCTCACAGCATCACATACATATCCATTTACCATGGAAGATATACACACATATGCTTAGAGGTTGAAAGAGAGGGATAGGAGACAAGTAGAGTGGATAGTAAGACGAGAGAGAGACGAATGAGGTTTTGAATCGAAAATGGTGGACGGAAATTGCTAAGAATCAGGTTAGTTTGAGTTTTTCCGGTGATCTCTTTGCTAGAATTGTCTGTTTCTAAACATTTTCAGGTAACTCCGGCTGGAAGGCATCAAAATTCGACAGAGATCTAACCCATTTGTAATTTTTTTCCTTGGTATTGATTCGTAGTTTTCTGTTGTGATTGGGTTTTGGGTTCGTCTCTCTTAGGAATTCATAGTCGATATCATGCTTTAGGTGTTTGTCATTATTTCTGTTGTGGGACGTTACTGTATTCGTTATTGGTTCGGAGATTTAAATTTTTGTTCGTCTTAACCCATTCATCGAGTTCAGTTTCGGGTTTTAAATTCCTTAATATCGAGTTGGAGTTCGTGACTATTGAGGTTTTATTTGGAATTTTATAGTTCGGGCTCTTTTAAACATTATTATCAAAGAAATCGGTTCTTGGAAGGTCCATCTCTTAACTCTACTCTTTTTATCTTAAAATTGATTAATGTTGTGATTTTGTGGTGTGGTTTTAAATACTTTGAGCAAAAATGTTAATTGTTGTTGTGGATAACTCGTGTGCTTAGTTTGAATCTTCGTTGGGTGTATGTGTTGGATGTTGGTTTCAGATTTTGAAAAGTGATTTGTAAAGTGTTGGATGTTGTGTTAATCATTGGTAGAAAAAAATGGATTCGGGGTTGAAATCACAATTTGATCAAAGATGAATATAAATTAGTTGTTTTGATTCATTATTATTGATGTGTTTGGCGTTTAATTGTCAATTCCTTGATAGTATCATGATAGGTCAAACGGGATAGGCAAATAGTAGGCTGGGGTAGGCAAAATTAGGACTTGTGATTTTGGAATGACGGAAATGTTCGTTGAATGGTTTTGATTTATGCTTTTTGGATCAAATGTACATTTAGCCGGAGAATGCCCCAAGACACATTGTATTGTATTATGTTGGCGGAAGATGTTCGTGATCAAGGCTCGAGGGATCGGGTAGAGCATGGAAGCTTAGTCTAGGATTAGTGTAGAATAGGATTTATATTTTTTGCATTTTTTCTCTCTATTTTGGACTGTATAATTGGACTGAACATTATATTTTGAATTTGTTTCATGTGTTTGATTGATTGTTGTATGTGTTTTTTGTGGTTTATACATTTATAATGTCAAATTAGCCGATATGCTTCATCAAGCGACCGTGGTCGAACTACGGGATCGAGGGATGCCTAACACCTTCCCCTCGGTCAACAGAATTTCTTAATCGGAATCTTAATTCGCAGATCAGTTTTAGAGTAAAAAATCATTTTGAAAGGGATTTCCAAAGGTGACTTGGCACACCGGATTATGCCAAGTGGTGACTCTGAGTTTTGAATATAAAAGGTTCTTTTCGAAACAAATCTTTATTTTGTCACTTTAATAATAAAAACCCTTTCGAAATCTTAACTTTAATCTTTTTTTGGAGTTAAAAAGGGGTGTGACAGCTCTGGCGACTCTGCTGGGGAACCTTTTCAGAATTCGAGCTTATTTTTGGAGTTATATCGGTTTAGTTTTGACATTATGAGTGTATAGACATTGTTTGTGTTATTGTTTGTATTTGTTTGTCGTTGTTGAGTGTCTACGTGCTACGTGTTTACAGTTTTTCTCTTATGTGTTACCGTTTTATATTTGGCATCATTTGCATAACCCGAGTCAATTCTTTCTGCTATAAGTTTTGTATACACGTTATGTACATGACCTATAGTTGAGTCACCCTTATTTTTAGAAGGAGGAGTCGTCGGCTGGTATGGAGTGGGTGAAAAGCTAGCGCAGCCACTATCGACCATACGCTCCCCCGAACAGCCTTGTTAGTGAACCCCAACGTAGGTCAGCCTTTAGGTCATGCTTATTTGCATCATATTGAGATCTAGCGGGACCCACGTGGCCCTTTGTAGGAGACTCACCTCTAAAGCATCCCTACGTGCTAAATATTGCATCTTTAAAGGGTAACGAGGTCATTTGATAGACTGATTTGGGCAAAAGCTTGAGTTAGAAGCAAAGTATGTAAGCAAAAAATTATTAAAAAAAGAAGAAGAAAAAAAGAGTGAAAAAAAAGAAGAAAAAAAAAGATTTGGTAGTTTTTAGGGTCCTTTATGGCTTTTGTTTTTCACAATTCAAAAAAAAAAGAAAAAAAATTAAAAAAAAAGAAAAAATAAAAAATAGAAACATATTTTTTTTTTTTACTTTTTGCACTCATTTTCCAAAAATAAAAAAATGTTAAAAAGATTTTTCTTTTATTTCTTTAGTAAGTATCCACAATTCGAAAACTCCAAAAAAAAATTTCCTATCAATAGGAGCTTTGTACATTTTTATATAATGAAAATATCAAAAAAAAAATTCTTTCATAATTTTCGATGTTAGTTTCTAATTAAAAATTCAAAAAAGATTTTATTTGTCTGTCTTTAGTCGTGTCTCTCAATTCAGGGTTTAGTTTGTCATTTAATCCTTAATTGTTCAATGAAGCCTTGACAATACCAAATTTCATATACTTGAATTTGTCAAGTATGTTTTCGATATAATGAGACTGTGACACCGCCAATCCTTGTGGAGTCCTATGAATTCTTATTCCTAAGATCACATCCTTAACTCCAAGGTCTTTCATATCAAACTTGCTCTCAAATATTCGTTTCGTAGCATTTATGTCAGAAATATCTCTACTGATGATCAACATATCATCCACATACAAACAAACAATGACCTTGTGATTTGGAGTGTCTTTAATGTAAGCACATTTATCACATTCATTTATTTTGAACGTGTCTGCCAACATGATTTGGTCAAACTTCGTATGCCACTGTTGTGGTGATTATTTTAGTCTATAGAGTGACTTAACAAGTTTGCACACCTTTTTTCTTTATTAGGAACCATAAAACCCTCGGGTTGTTTCATATAGATTTCTTCATCTAATTCTTCATTTTGGAATGTTGTTTTTACATCCATTTGATGGATTTCAAGACATATAGTGCTGCCAAGGCAATTAACATCCAAATTGATGTTATCGTTGTTATAAGTGAGTATGTATCAAAGTAATCAAGCCCTTGCTTCTGTTTGAATCTTTTTACTACAAGTCTTGCCTTACATTTGTCATTAGTGCCATCCGCTTTTATTTTTATTTTAAAGATCCATTTAGAACCTAAAGGTTTATGTCCTAGAGGAAGATCAACCAACTCCTATGTATGGTTGCTCAAGATGGATTCAATCTCACTATTGACTGCCTCTTTCCAAAAGGATGAGTCTGAAGACAATATTGCTTTTTTAAATATTTGAGGCTCATTTTCTAAGAGAAATGTTACAAAATCCGATCCAAACGAATTTGACATTCTTTGATGTATACTACATCTTGAATTTTCATCATTATGTACATCCTCACTTGGTTTATCTCGAGGTCGTTTAGACCATCCACTAGACTGTTCATGTCTAGTTTTATACGAATAAATGTGTTCAAAGAACTCAACATTATTTGATTTAATTTCCATATTTTCATTGATATCCGGATGTTCGGATTCATAAACCAAAAATCAACATGCTTTACTACTTTTAGCATATCCTATGAACACGTAGTCCACTGTCTTAGGTCTTATCCTTACTCTTTTAGGCATAGGAACTTGGACTTTCACTAGACACCCCCACACTTTAAAATATTTCAAGTTGGGTTTCCTTTCTTTCTATTTTTCATATGGAATTGATTGTGTCTTACTATGGGGCACTCTATTGAGTATTCGATTAGCTGTAAGGATAACTTTCCTCCACGAATTTTATGATAAACCTGAACTTATAAGTAAGACATTTATCATTTCCTTTAAGGTTCAGTTTTTTCTTTCTGCAATTCTATTAGATCGAGGTGAATGGGGTCGTAGTTTGATGGACAATTCTATTTTCTACACAAATTTTAGCAAATAGAGATTCATATTCTCCACCCCTATTACTTCTTATCATTTTGATCTTTTTCTCTAACTAATTTTCAACTTCTGTTTTATATTGCCAAAACACAGCTATTACTTCATTCTTACTGTTTAGCAAATAGACATAATAGTACCTAGTGCAATCCTTAATAAAAATTATAAAATACTTTTTTTCATCACGATATGGTGTTGGCTTCATATCACAAGTGTCAGTGTGGATTAAGTCTAAGGGATTGAAATTTCTTTCAACGGACTTATACAGATGATTAACATACTTGGATTCTACACACGTTTAACATTTTGATTTATTGCACTCAAAGTTTGGCAATATATCTAAGTTAATCAGTTTTCGTAATGTTTTGTAATTGACATATCCTAATCTTTCATGCCACAAATCATTATACTCAAGAAAGTAATAAGAAACAGAACTTTTATTAATTTTAAATGTCATTACATTAATCTTAAAAAGGCTCTCAGTGAGGTAGCCTTTTCCTACGTACACTTCCCCTATACTAGTTACAATCTTTCCAGAAATAAATATATATTTGAATCCATTTTTGTCAAGAAGTGATACAGA
Source organism: Capsicum annuum (assembly GCF_002878395.1). NCBI lineage: Eukaryota > Viridiplantae > Streptophyta > Magnoliopsida > Solanales > Solanaceae > Capsicum > Capsicum annuum. Next base: position 81,312,978 of record NC_061111.1, read on the forward strand.
AATCAAGTTCTTTCCAAACTCTGGTACATAAAGGACATTGTTGAGAGTCAACACTTTGCTTGACGTTATTTTCAACCAAACTTTTTATGTCCCTTCAACTTTTACAGTTGCGAAGCTTGCCAGATATATCTTCTCTTCGCCTTGAGCCAGAGCAAATGCAGAAAATAATTCTTTATTGGAACAAACATGGCGGGTGGCACCAGAATCCATCCACCATTCTCGAGGATTTCCCACTAAGTTACATTCAGAAAATGCGGAACATAGATCGTTCATTTCATTCTTGGATTCAACCATATTCGTTTGATCCTTCTTTTTGCCTTTCTTTGGGGCATGACAATCAGTTGACTTATGGACAATCTTGCCATAATTAAAGCATTTCCCCTTGAATTTCTTCTTAGGTTGATTGCTTTCTTGTCCAACTTTCTTTCATTTTTTCAAGTTGATGGAGTCGGCTTCTATAATATTAGCTCCACTCATAGCAGAATTTTCTTTTAACCTCTTCTCTGTGACTTTGCTGTCTACCTCTATGCGCAACCTCATAATGAGGTGTTCGACTGTCATTTCCTTTCATTTCTGTTTCAAGTAATTTTTGAAGTCCTTCCAAAAGGTGGCAACTTCTCTATTATTGCAGCAACTTGAAATTCCTCATTCACAACCAAACCTACAATAAAGTTCATGTGATCATTTAGAATATTTTTAACATGTTAAAATAAGGTATTCACTAAATTTATACCTTCAACAAGCAGATCATGGATGATAACTTCCAATTCCTGTACTTGAAATATGACAGTCTTACTGTCAATTATTTTGTACTCAAGGAATCTTGCAACAAAGAATTTCTTAATTTCAGCATCCACAGTCTTATATTTCTTTTCCAGCATATTCCATAACTCTTTTGATGTTGTCATTCCACTGTAAACGTTGTATAAATCACCTTGGAGGCCACTTAGGATATAATTCCTACATAGAAAATCATAATATTTTCATGCCTCTATTACAACGAATCGCTCATTGTTAGAAGTTTCTTCGGGCACTTCTGGAGCATCTTCAGATATAAATCTTTGAAGACACAAGGTTGTCGGATAGAAGAATATTTTCTGCTGCCACCACTTAAAATCTATTCCAAATTTTTTTTAGGCTTTTCCGCTAGTGCCATAGCGGGTGACTCAGTTTTGCGACTGGTTGTAGCAGCATTCGTTATTGCCACACTTGTCACACCTTCAGTTATATGACCATCAGTTGTCATCTTTTCCTGTCAGAAAAAGATAGTCAACTTTTGGTATATCAAAATACTAATTACAAGTTTATGGCAACTTTAAACACTACTTGTTTCTAGTTCAACAATAAAGTTTTAATGCCTTTCAATCATTAATCGAATGACCTTTAATTTTTGATGAAGTTTTTATTTATTCAAATCACTTGTTCAGTTCAAATAGAGTAGAAAGCATAAAAATTTAATCTCCAAAAACCAATCAATACAGATTACAAAAATTAATTCCTGAAGATTGTTGTTTTGGGTATAGAATCTGTATGTTTCCACAAACACTTCAACACAAGTTCAAGATTATATCAAGAACACTTATGAAGTTTTAACACCTTCAACACAAGTTCACCAAGAACTATCAAAGAAGTATGTTATATAAAGAAACAAGATGAAGTAGAAAATAGAACCAAGTCCTCCGACTGCATGGAGTGTCCTGAAAGAATTAATTTCCCTCAAGTACCTGAGGTTGTGGAATTTTTTCCTAGGATAAAATGGTGCACAATCAGAATGTAGCGGTGCCTCAAACATTCCGATTCTTCGAACACACTCAATGGTAGATGATCACACAGAGTTTTTAGAAGTAGAAGAGTATTTTTCAATAAATAAATTTTTTTCGTACTACCTATGGAAAAAGTGTAGGTATTTATAGCCATGAAGTGTCCCTTTAAAAAGGAAGCAATGGTTCATCGAAAAAGTGTATTATTTTGGAACAGTTATGTCTGTCCATTCCAAAATATTATGTCTTTTATGAACAGTCAGATCCAACCGATCAAGGAAAAATATTTTTGTTTTCCTTGGATTTTCTGGATCACTTGTTTTTTCAAGTTTCAAATAAATTTTATCCAAAAAATTAATCTCATCGATCATTTTCATTGCAGAAAATTTTTTCATACTACATGTGGGAAAAGTGCAAGTATTTATAGCCATGAAGTGCCCCTTCGAAAAGGAAGAAATGGTTCATCGGAAAGGTGTATCATTTTGGAACAGTCATGTCTGTCCATTCCAAAATATTATGTCTTTTCTGAACAGTCACATCCAACCAAACAAGGAAAAATATTTTTATTTTCCTTAGATTTTTTGGATCACTTATTTTTCCAAGTTTCAAATAAATTTTGTCTAAAAAATTAATCTCATCGATCATTTTTGAAAGCCGAGGTCGAGTGATGACGACAGCGCGAGGCACCTCTTGGTTCTTGCCTTACTATCCACTTAAAGCAGTATTACTCAATATAAACACATTAAAGTTGCATTCTCACACCAATGTGGGAGAAGTATACTTTCCTTAAATGAGTACACTTTCCCTCCAAGACTTTTCCTCTATTTTTCATTCACGCTAATTGAACCTAACAGAATCTTTGACCTAGAATATTTGTTTGAATTAAAATATGATATTACATTAACAAACATAATGCATACTTTTGTTTTATGCTAAAATAGTTGTGAAGAGTAGTACTTTATTTTTCCTCATGATTAGCTAACTAATGTAGTTGAAGTTAATAACCCATCTGCTACTCCTGACAAAGAATAACCAACGGATTTTTGTTGTGTGCCTGAAATAGGTTAGTATAAATTGAGTTTTACCATCTTTAGATACATTTAAAGAGTTACATACATTAGGGTATTTCTTGTAATGTCGCATGATTACCAACAAAGATATATAATGAATAGTATAACTTATAATTTGGTGGAAACCTAAGAAGTGTGCACTTCAATTGTCCAGGTATTTGTTTAGAATTATTTGCGTTTTTCATGTGACTTTGACTCAAAATCATAGTATTGATTTTCCTATTATTAGACTGATTTGCTAACTAAAGTCTACAAGAGTTGTATAATTCTTGGTCATATGAGAAGTTTGAATTTTATGCATAGTTTGGAGTGTAGTTGTAGTATTCTGCTTAAAACTCATTTCTTGAAGGTTGATTTTTATTTTTTATTAGATTTTGCAAGTACGAATTTCTTATTTGGTATTTTGTGCATTTGACAATGTTGGTAGTTAATGTCAATCTAAATCTTCTTTATACTTTGAAAATTCTAAGGAGATATGAACATCAAAAAGTAGATGACCAGCCATAGCATATACTCAGAGAAAATTAACAAATAGGATCTTGTGTGTGAACCATAACTGTTTATTTTCAAATAGTAGGCTAACATTTGCTCGGGTAAGATGCTCTCTTGCATCAAAACTTAGTATGATTTATGTCGTTAGTAAGCATATAAGGATAAACACAAGTTATCTTTCATGTATTTCAGAAGAATATCACTGCCAATTTTTAGGATAGAGGTAGTCTTTCGTGCTTTCTAACGAAACTCTATCAATTACTTTGCTTATTTTTTATTTTCTTGATTGACTTTGGGGTCTGGAATAAATTTATTAGTGTTTTTCTGTGCATTAATTTAGAGTTGGTTTCAATACTTAATACTCATAAACAATTTAGTTTATGGTAAATATAATTTTTTCTCTCTTTACAATTAATGATAGTCGAATATGCATTCTCTTCAATTATTTTTGTTATAATTATGAGATCGACTTTTTATACTTACTACAGCTTTGGGAGAAAATTTTTCAATGCAGTTTTCTGAGGACAAGGCTTATTTCCTATTGCGAAGAGTTAAGAATGGTCTCATATTAGGAATACTCAAAGTTGCAGAGAGACAAGGATTTTCAGTTTCATAATATTTCATCAAGCTGATCATAGAAACTACTGGTAATTCTTCACACTACGATCATCAAATTTAAATTGATAAAGAATTTGATGATGTGATGCCACATGATACTTGGAGTCTCATAATATTGATTTTTCTTTTGTTAGTATACTATATGGTGGGATTAAATTTGCAATCCACTACTTAAGCCTCTAGTCTAATGGTTAGATTTCTTGTTCTTTCTTTGTACTTTTGTTACTTCAATTGATCTTTTTTGGTTCCTCTTTTTTGAGTTTAGTAACAGAGGATAGAAGTGGATTCTCTTCCTCGAGAAAAGTGTCTATCAATTGATTCCAACCTACTCCTAGCAAGTTGCTGGATCAAAGTAGTACATATACATCTGCCTGCTAGAAGAGCAGGGGGTTCCAATCTGATCGATTCCCATGTTTCAATATTTTTATTTTTTGACTCATCTCTTGCATAATATCTCCTAACTATAGTTAAAATAAATTAGCCCCAACCAATGAACTCCTAAAATGCATGAGTAAACAAATATGCCATGAAAAGCTACAATGAAGTAGCGAACGATCTGATGTTTTCTATGTTATGACTCAAATGTTTGATTTTTTTTCTTTCAATGAGTACCGAGATGAAGTATCTGCTGTAAATTGTAGGAATGTTTAAATTTATTCAATTGTAGCATCAATTTTTGTATTAGGGATACTACTTGTTCCTCATTTTCCTAGAAGCAAGTAATTATATGTCTTTGTTCCACAAATGAATAAACATATATGAATTTTACCTGTGTTAGTATTTGATGAGTTTCATGGTATTTATTCCTTCCTTTTTTTGTCAGATAATTCTATTAAATAAGTATGAAATATTTCTCTCATGATTGGATCTCTTTCGAACAACTATGTTAGGCATGAGCATATATATAACCCCGTGTTTAGCACGGGCACGATTCATCTATTAGTTATAGATGAGGGAGTTTGATTGCAACCACGTAACTCTTTGTTGACATGCTTGGACATTTTTTAAATTATTGAATTTTGTTGTCGAGTTGTAGTTCACTGAATGCTTTAGGAATTTGTTTTTCTATGGTGTTGACCGAAAAATCAGTTGATGTCCTTTTCGGCAGTTAATTTTGCCCCCTGTTTTTGAAATTTTAAGATTCAGGGATCGTTTGGTAGAGTGTATTAGAAGAAATAATACATGTATTGTACGGTATTATTTAGTACTATGTTAGATAGGATTTGTACCTATTTATAATTAATGGAAAAATCATCTAATTATACCATTTAAGAGTCAATATTACAAAATATACCAGTATTATTTTTAATTTACAACATGTAGCTTTTAATTACAAAATCTATCAACTATTCAGATGTCAATAGTCTAAGCAACCGTAAGTCCGAAAGAATTATGTCTCTTAGCTTAAAAGGGAGATCACGATCATTAAACCAAAACAAAAGCAAAACATCCTTGTATCGGGAGATTTCAATGTTTTCAGAAGTACTTCTATAAGACAGCTCAATATGTAGTTGTGATTCAACAATTTCAGAAATAGAGCTCCTCAGTGAGCATATCAACATTGAATTGCTTACTGATAGAGTTGTGCATGGTGGGGGTGAGAAATTTACTCCTTGGTACATAGTGATGATCATTAGGTGTCTACACTTAATATATCAAAAAGAATTCAAAAATTTTCTAGTGACACTGGCGGGGTGAGTATATCAATGATTTTATGGTACATAAATTGTATAGAAATTGGTGTATCAATAATTTTATGGTGTATGAATTATATAGAAATTGGTGTATAAATAATTTTATGGAGTCTGAATTGTATAGAAATTGGTGTATCAATAATTTTATGATGTCTGGACTATATAAAGATTGGTGTATCAATAATTTTATGATGTGTGAAATAGTTAGTGTTGGATAGTAAAATTTTGAGACCAAAAAATAAATAATCAGGATAAAAAAATATTGCAACAATCATTTTATTTATTTCAATATGTGAGTGTTACAATCTCTATGAATCCTCTGATTCGCCTTTTCAAATATAAATTAAGGGTTTCGAACTTGATCTTGAATTTGAACTTGATTTGGAAATTTGACGGACTTAATCTTGAATTACACTTGAATTCAAGGGCTTTTCAGCTTGGGCTTGATCTTGAATCTTGATGAACTGATCTTGAATCCTGATGAACTTGAATTTGAATGCTTGAGCTTTGTAGAGAAATTACGGCGTTTGATCCACGAGTTTTCTCTTGCTTTTTGTTAGAGTTCTTGATCCCTTTTTTGAATTATGAGACCCTTATTTATAGTTGTGTAAAGGGAAGAGTCATGATCCAGATGGACTTCCTTTGACAAATGAAATACAAGTAACGTGGCATCTTTTATGGACTTTTGATTTCACTAGGCCTGCTGCATCATTTTGACATATGACATGGTCCAATTGGCTCCTTTACTTGACTTGGCATTCCACGTCATTTGACACATGACACTCATTTGGGCTTATGGAAAATGATAATATCTTGGGCTTAATAAAGTGCACTCTTCATTTGTAGCCCAAATCAGTGGACTAGCCCAATAAAAATTATACTTTTATTAAATCCATATATGTTTGGACTTAAATTATAATCCAATTATATTAATCTGCAATATTTATTTGGGACTAATATATTTTGAATTTAATATCATTCGAATTTCGTACGAATTCTAATTTAATAAATTTTTTATGCCCACAAAATTCCCCTTACGTCAAGACATATCGAGATATTTGATCATTTGGAGACTAGAGTTGAAGTATGCTTTTGCTTCTTTCGTGCTTTATGCATATGAACACCCCATTCATTAGTTGAGAAATTTTAAAGCTAAACCATATTACCTCTCAAGAATTTTCTTATTTTTTTTCATGAATCTCTACACGTAAGACCCATTGGTGAGGCATGATATCCAATTCCAAATAGATCTTGGAAATTTTTTTACCGTCTTACTTCACCAAAAATAAAACTCTTCCTTTAAATTTATATTGGAGAAGGAAACAACCTCCAATTTGAATATATATTGGAGATGAAAATTCTTCCAATTTGAATTTTTATTGAAGATGGAAACGACCTCCAATTTAAATTTGTATTGAAGAAGAAAACAACCTCTAATTTAAATTTGTATGGGAGAAGGAAACAACCTCCAATTTGAATATGTATTAGAAATGGAAACTCTTCCAATTTGAATTTATTGGAGAAGGAAATAACCTCCAATTTGAATTTGCATGGGAGAAGGAAACATCCTTCAATTTGAATTTGTATTGGAGAAGAAACAACCTCCAATTAGAATTTGTATTGGAGATGGAAGCTCTTCCAATTTGAATTTATATTGGAGAAGGAAACATCCATACTAAAACTTTATAAAAGGATGTAGGTTCTCCACTTTTTCAATATCAAATATGGGGTTACCAAGTCATTAATAATGTTGAGGTAATTTCTTTCCCTCCTGCTTATCTCTTATTTTCGTCATTTTTTCAGCACAGCATGTTAGTTGTAGAAAGTTCATATCTCATTATAGGAATATCGAATTCATTAACCGTTTGATATTCCAGAAACTAGGATTCGAGATCTAAAACATATAAAATATTCATCTTTAAATTACTTTAATATAATTCTCAATAATTTTTTAAAGTTAGCACTGAATTTTATCATGGTGAAAATTTTAGATTTGTGCGTCTTTACTAAAACTTTCATATCTTGAAGCAGGAATGAAGAAATCGCAAGCCGCTTGATTTTTGTGAAACCATACAAAAATATTTATATCATGTCTAGAATTCATAATTTAATATCTTCAAGATTTTGTAGGTGTCATCTCGAAATCAACATTGAGTTTTGATGCACCAGTAGTTTTAGATTTGCTCAATGACACCAAAAAATTTATATCTCAATGTGGAAGTATCAAAATCATGATCCTCTTGATTATATAGATGCCGAAAACATGCATATATAATATATACAAGATTTGGATTTTAAAACTTCTTGAATTGTTCTATATGAATTTTTTTAAAGTAGATCCTATATTCTGTCCGACAGACGATTTCAAATTTGCATATCCTCACCAAATAATTTATATCTTGATGTGAGACCATCACTACCAAAAGACATTTTGATTGATACAAACTAAATTCTGAGGGTTTTATTCTTATCAAAGAATCTTGTCTCAAGCAAAGTTAGTGATATGCTACTTTCAAGGTTACAATGCTCTGACAGGTAACATCTCTTCTATTTGTGTTTTTACTTTCTTTCTTGCTTTTTTTTTGTAGGTTTGAAACAAATAGTGATATGCAATAATTGGCTTAAGGTGCGAGAGTTTCACTTCGCCTCCATCACCTTAAGACCCGATAAATTTTGTTTCAAGATGGTGGCTATACAACAATCGGCTTAAGGTATGAGAGTTTAACTTCGCATCCATCACCCTAAGAGCCGACCAATTTTGTTTGAATATGGTGGCTATGCAATAATCAACTTAAGGTATGAGAGTTTAACTTCGCCTCTTTCACCTTAAGACCCGACCAATTTAGCTTGAAGATGGTGGTTATGAAACAATTGACTGCAAGAGTTTAACTTTGCCTCTATAACCTTAAGACCCAACTAATTTTGTTTGAAGACGGTGGCTATGCAACAATCGGCTTAAGGTGCCAGAGTATAACTTCGCCTTCGTTACCTTAAGAACCAGGCAATTTTACTTGAAGACAGTGGTTATGCAACAATCGGCTTAAGGTGCGAGAGTTTAACTTTGCCTTCATCACCTTAAGACCCGACCAATTTTATTTCAAGATAGTGTCTTTTCAGTGACGTACTTATGCAATGGTCTTTCTTAAGCATGAGCCCTTTCACCAATACACTTATGCAATGGTATTCTTTAAGTATGGACCCTTTCATTGATACACTTATGCAATGGTCTTTATTAAGTATAAGCCTTTTCATCGATATACTTATGTAATGGTATTCTTTAAGTATGGGACCTTTCATTGATGCACTTATGCGATGGTATTTTTTAAGTATGGGCCATTTTATTGATGCACTTATGCGATGATCTTATTTAAGTATGGGCCCTTTTATCGATGCACTCTACAATGGTCTTCTTTAAGTATGGATCATTTACACAACAAATCCGTCAAAATGTCGCAGGTGAAAAGGGGAAAACATCGTCCACCTTAAGGCATGAAAATTTTGAGATCCTTTTAAGGATGAATCCGCGTAGAGACCATCTTAAGGTGCAAAGAGACAAATCTTGTCCACTTTATGGCGTGAAAATTTTGAGATTCTTTTAAGGATGAACCTGTGAGAAGTCATCTTATGGTGCAAAGGGATAAATCTTATCCACCTTAAGGCATTGAAATTTTGATATACTTTAAGGATAAACCCATGAACGTGCAAATTTTAATATGGAGAATTTGAAAGTTCAAACATAAAGACTTAATGAATTAGAAGACTTCAACTTATTTAAACGAAGCTCATATTCCATTGGAGTTTGACCCCATTGAGAATAAGTCCAAAATTTAATTGAAGTATATGAAGGCTCAACTTTCATATGGCGAACAAAGCGGGAACATGTATTTTTTAACACTCATGTGACTGAACTCAGAATAAAATTACAAGCGCCTACGTACCTCAGTAAAGAGGATCAAGTCACAATGTAGTTCTAGGTGAGTGTTTTTTTTAAATATTTTTTTTGTGTCCTAACTTTTGCCTAGGTTGCCTCTTTCGAGGTTTTCAACCTAGCGGACACCTTTTTTTGAGACGTACATAGTTTTAACTCTCACAGTCTAGGAGTGGGCATGTATTTTATACTCGTTCCTTAAGGAGTGTTATCTTCCTTCAGGGATAGTACTTTTTCAAGAACTTAGCATTGATAGGTCCAATCTTCATGCCATCTATGTCGACAAGCTTATAAGCACTATTTGAATACAATTTTTGTACAACATATGGTCCATCCCACTTTGGAGTGAATTTTCCTCCAGACTTGTGAGAAGTAATAATGGGTCTTCTTACTGCAAGAACTTAATCTCCTACTTGATAGAACCTCAAGTAGAATCTTTTGTTGAAAGAACAAATTAGACGGTCTTGATAACATTTGAGATTTTATTGATCCTCCGGCCTTTTCTCATCAAGAGCTTTTAACTCTGCAAGACGCAATTTAGCATTTTCTTCATCAGTGAGACCTTCTTGAATATCCAGTCTCAAAGAAGGTATTTGACTCTCAAGAGGCAAGACTACTTCAACTCCAAAAGCAAGTGAATATGGGGTTGCTTACGTTGGTGTGCGGTAAATTGTTCTATATTCCCACAAAGATTCTTCCATTCATTCATGCCAGTCTCGTTTGGACTTGGAGACTACTTTATTCAACAAAATGCATAAAGTCTTATTAAATTCCTCGGCTAGACCATTGGCAGCTTCATGGTACATAGAAGACTTGCGCTACTTGAAACCAAAGAGATCACAAATCTTGTTCATCTGTTTGTTATCAAATGGCTTTCCATTGTTAGTTATTATATACTGAGGAATTCCAAAGTAGTAGATAATATTCACTCGGATGATGTTTGCAACATTTTCTTTCTTTACTTCTTTGAAAGCAACAGCTTCGGCCCAGTTTGAGTAGTTTGTTGCGACCAAGATGTAAAAGTGTCCACTAGAAGATTTTGATAGTGGCCTAAAAATCCATTCCCTAAGAATTGAATGGCTAAGATGCTACAATTGGGTGTAATATTTCAGGAGGTTGAAGTATGAAATTTTCATGGATTTTGAAAGATTTGCATCTTCTAGCATAGTCCAAGCAATCTTCCACCATCGTTGGTTAATAATATCCCATCCTTTTAATGTGAAAATGGAGCTTCAGTCCAGACTGATACGTCCACAAACTCCTGAGTGTGCTTCTTGTAAAACTTAAATTGATTATTTCTCTCCCAAACACCTTAAGATTACTCCCTCAAATAATCTTCTTTATAGCATGTCTTTGTAGTAAAAGAAGCAAAGTTCACGACGACGGATGTCAGTCCTTCTTCTTGGATCTTCTGGAAGTATTTCATAACACAAATAGTCAATGATATGTTGTCGCCAATTTTTCTTTACAACTTTAGACATGGAACCTAGGTGATCAACCTTATTTTCTATGTCTTCATGCTCATTCGGTGGTAGTACTACCCATTCTTGGTGGATAGTAACTCGTGTCTGATCTAAAAGAGTTAAGGTTGAGGCTAAAACAGCTAGGGAATCAACTTACTTATTTCTTTCCATGGCGTATGCTGGAGGGTTACTTCTCTGAGCCATCCCATCAAATTTTGTGCATAATCATGATATGGTCTTAGCTCAAGCTTTCTGCCTTTATAGCCACCCAAAAGCTATTTGATCACCAATTGAGAGTCACCAAAGACTTGTAATTATAGTTATTTCATGTCAACTATTATCTCAAGTCCAAGTATTAATGCCTGATATTTAGCAACATTATTAGAGCAATGGTTTATTAGGGTAAAAGAGTATGTGATGACCTCTTCTTGTGGAGTGACGAATACCACACCAACACCAGTGCCATCTCAATATGTGGCACCATCAAAATACATCTTCCACGGGGGTCAGGCTTCAATAACCATTGCATCTTCATCAGGAAGTTCATCGATAAGTTTCCAATAATTAGGTATCGGGGTGGTCTACCAAGAAGTATGCTAATGCTTGTCCCTTTACAACCTTTTGGAGAATGTATAAGATCTTAAACTACTGAAATTGAAGGTACCATCTTGCAAGTCGGTCACTAAGGGCTGGCTTCGACATTATGAACTTGATGGGATTTGCCCTAGACATAAGACGAACGACGTGAGCTTGAAAGTAGTATTTTATCTTTTGGATTGAGAAGTCCAATGCCAAACACAACTTTTCAATTGGAGAATAATTCAGATTATTTGGTGTCATCATTCTACTCAGATAGTAAAGGTAGTTTTCCTTCCCTTCACTATTTTCTTGTGACTATAGTCCTCCAACCGACCTTTCTTGTGCCGCGATATAGAGTATCAACGGTTTTCCAGGTATAGGTGCCGCAAGAATCAGAGGTTTCATAAAGTATGATTTGATACTTTTAAAGGCCTTACTAAAAGCTCGATCCCATTCGAAGGGAGTGTCCTTCTTCATAAGATGGCTAAATGGTTGACATTTTTCGAACAGGTTTGAGATGAACCTCCTTAAATATGTTAACCTTCCCTGAAGGCTTTTTAACTCATGAATGTTTTGAGGCTCGGACATCTTCAAAGTCGCATATATCTTAGCTTGATCAATTTTAATTCCTCGATGTTGTATAATGAAGCAAAGGAACTTTCCAGAAGTAACTCCAAAGGCACATTTTAACAGATTCATCCTAAGTTGATTTCTTTGAAGCAACTCGAATACTATTCTTAGGTCTTTTAAGTGGCCGTCCCTCTTTATTGACCTTACCACTAAGTCATCCACATAGCACTCAATATTTTTATGGAATAGGACATCAAATATGTTTTGCATAACCCTTTGTTAAGTGGCACCAGCTTTCTTCAAATCGAAAGGTATCACCTTATAGCAATAAATACCTTTGGGCATATGAAAAACAGTTAGCTCTTTAACTTTTGGTGCTATGTGGATTTGGTTAAAGCCAGATAAACCATCTATGAAGTACATTTCCTCATAACATATGGTGAAATGAATCATCAATTCTAGTACGGGGATTGGAAAATCATCCTTAGGGATGACATTTTTGAGATCTTGAAAGTCGACACAAACTCAAATTTGACCATTCTTATTCCATATTAGAATAATACTTGAAATCCATGTGGGTTACTTGACTTCACAAACAAAGCTAGCTTATGAGTTTGTTAACTTCATTTTCAATCAATGGAACTAACTCTAGCCTAAAGTTTCTTTGGACTTGATTAATAGGACGAGCACTATTCTTAATCTCCAATTGATGGACTGCTACTTTTGGATCTAAGCCAGACATTTCTTTATAACTTCAAGTGAATACATCCATATATTCTTTGAGTATGTTCATATAAGGGATTTCCTCCTTCATTTCTACAAATGCACTAAGGTAAGTTGATCTTGGGTTTTCATTGGTTCCAAGATTAACTTGCTATAAGGGATATGGTATGGCTTTCACTCCTTCTTCAAGTTGCGATGGAGCATCTCCAACATCTTCCTCTTCTCGGGGGTCATCGTCGCTGATAGATATATAATAACACCAGAAATCACCTTCTATTTCTTTATTAACCTTTATTTGAGATAAGAATTTTTCTCATTCTAGGTTGTAACATAATATGAGAAACCAACACTTTATTCATATTCTTTATGTTCCTTGGTATAAACCATAGTAGGAGCCTTTGTGTTTAACACCTCGCTGTATAAAACCACCAATTCTGTCTTCCGCTTCATTCTAGAAGGAATAAAAACTTTGGAAATCCTTCTAGATCTTAGGCGAAGAGTACATTATTGTACTTTGACTATTTCTCGAATGCTTATTATTTTTCTTCTTATTTAGAGAACCCAACCTTTCAAACACAAAATTTCTTGCGGTCGATTCTCCAAGTCGATCAAAGACAGAAGGCCTTTTATTAGAAGTAGTGGATTCTTCTTCCATGATTATGTAATTGCTAACTACCTTTTTTTATAGTGATGTGAACTGGAGTTGGCGGCTTGTACCCTAGGCCTTCACGTGACTTCCAAGTTGTATTTTCTGATGGAAGCTTACCTAACCTCGATGGGTCATTATGATAATATCCAGCCCTTACAAATAACTTGTAAACATTTGGGTCAAAGACTTTCTTTGTGTGTTTCAGAGGAAGTGTCATATCTCGTGGTAGATTTTGAGCCACATACTCTCCAAGTAGACTTGAGGATGTATTTATTGTGTTAATCTACCTGATAGGTAGATTTATCCCCTTTAGCACATTATCTTAGGCATCAAATGGGTGATTTTTCTCTTTCTTTGACTTTGGTACATAACGGAGAATAGGAGTTGCCTTTTTTCATGGATGTGATGCTTTCTTTATTTAAAGTGAAGAGAGGCTTCTTGGTGGTGACTTTTTTGACACGCATCGTGACCTTCTTAGATGCAAGTTCATCATACTTGGTATTGGTGAAATCATTGGCCCTTTTTTTATTCACGACATAGTTCTTTAAGTAGAATTTTGCATCAGCAAAGTGTGATTCAGCTTCAGTAAATGGCTTATCACCGGTTACTATCTTTCTTTCCATTTTGCCTTTAAGATACTTAAGCATTGATAATAAGAGGACGAGATAATTTTGTTCTCGTGTACCTAAGGCCTACCAAGCAATATATTATATAAAGTCTTTGCATCAATCACATGCATCAATGCATTTGATCATAAATCATCTATATGAATCCCCAACTTGATAGATCGCATGGCCCTCTGACGCCCTGGATCATTAAACGGCTTTCGATAAGTTCATCAGTAGTGATGCCAAGTTTCTTCATTATACGAATTGGCATAAAGTTAACTCTGTATCCCTCATCAATTAAGATTCTATTTATTTCATTTCCTAGAATTTGACCCACCATATACAAGAGATGGTTGTGTAGGGTTTGTCCAACCAGAAGATCGTTATTTATAAATATGATTTTTGTATCACCTACATATGCCTCTTGGCAAAGTGTCTCCGTAGTCTTGTTAGAAGACAGAGGAACTTCTATGAGTGGGTTTTCACCCTTTGCCTCCTTTTTTCTAGTATTAAAACATGATGCCTCAAGGTTGACTTGAGCAGTCTTTGCACGGAACCAACTTGGTAAGAATTCTTTCAAAGTCACTGGACGTCATGTTTTTTATTGGTGAAGCTCCATTACCCTCGTCTTATTCAAAAGCTCGACCAACCTTTATTTCCTTGGTTTCTTAGCTTTCCTCCCTCCAGTTGGCTCCTCGGATAAATTCTTTCATAGACTTGTCTTCTTGCGTCTGTGCTTAGTCGCTAGAGTCCAACCATCATCATCATCTTCATCAATCAAAGACTTATCTTGATCTAATGGTTCCTTTTTATTTTTCTCAATGCATATTTAAATTAGATCGAATGAGCCAATAGTGATAGATATTGATGAGAACTGGCCATCTAATCATCTAAGAAGATCTTTTTTTTATTTGCCAATTGCATGAATTTTTATTTAAAGACAAAACACTTTTCCAGAGGGCAACTAACAAGCCTATGATACTTGCAATAATTTGAGTCATTGGTCCTTCCAGCTTTGTCGGGCCACTTCATCTATGGGAGTTCAATGAGATTATGATCAAGGAGTTTACTAAAAAAGGGTATTCCTTTTCTAGTATCTCCTTTAAAGTTAAATTCAGATTTGAACATGCTCGAGAAATAGTCTTTACTCTTTACTTCTTGCTCACCTTTGTGGTGATCTTCACAAGAGACACGTCAATATTCATGGATTTCTTATTGTCATTTTTGGGGAGAAACTTTCCCCATCTTTTGGGTTCCTGCTTACCCTTTCCCCTTCAAGGGTCATGGATAGGCACGACTCCCTTTCCAACAGAAGACATGCTCAACTCCATATCGTGGGCATGAGTAGCTAAGTCTTCGAAGAATTTAGGCTTAATTACTTACAAGATATAGAAAGATCCTAGTGCATTCCTTGGATACACATCTCTATTGCAGAAGATTCGTTAAGCCTGTCTTTGCAGTTTAGACTCGCATTTCTTGATCGATTGATGAAGTCAATAACTGGCTTATCCTTTATTTGTTGAGTATTTGTGAGCTCTACCATGCTCACTATACACCTTGTGTTATAAAAGTGTTTTAGGAACTCATGCTCTAATTGCTCCCAACTATCAATGGAGTTAGGCTCAATATCCATATACCAATCAAAGGAGTTTTCTTTCAGAGAACGAACAAATTTTTTTTCAAGATAGTCACCATAAGTTCCAGCATTATTACATGTCTCAACAAAGTGAGTGACATATTGTTTTAGGTTTCCTTTTCCCTCAAATTATTGGAATTTGGGGGGTTGAGAGCCAGCAGGCATTTTGAGGCTATCAATTCTTGTCGTATAGGGCTTAGCATATGTCAAAGAAGATTTAGTGACAACATTGTACTTGTCCTTGAGTCCCTTCAATAAACTTCCTCAATTAATCCATCGGGATTAATCCCTCAGGGAAGACTTGTACTTTCTTTGTAGGTGGCGTGTGTTTTATAGAATGCTCTTTCTTATGACCTTCTGGAGCTTTACCAAGTGCATGGCTAGACTCTCCATCTATTAGTCCATCTATCTTGTCCACTAACTTATCAATCTGAGAATCTTGAATTTGCTCATACTTCGTGAGACCTTCAATTGCCTTTGTCAGGTTTGCAAGTTGCTCCTCCACAGATAAGCTTTCTCTTATTTTTTGTTAAAGTTCTTGGTCCCTTGTTATGAATTATGATGCCCCTAGTTATAGTTGTGGAAAGGAAAGAGTCATGCTGAAGATGAACTTCTTTTGACCAATCAAATTCAAGTGACATGGCACTTTTTATAGGTTTTTGATTTCACTAGGCCTGCTGTATCATTTTGACATGTGGCATGGTCCTATTGATTCCTTCACTTGACTTGGCATGCCATGTTATTTGACACGTAACATTCATTTGGGCCTCTAGAATATGATAATATTTGGGCTTAACAAAGTGGGCTCCTCATTTGTAGCCCAAATCAGTGGACTAGCCCAATAAAAATTATACATTTATTAAATCCATATATGTTTAGACTTAAATTATAATCCAATTATACTAATTAACAATATTTATTTGGGACTAATATATTTTGAATTTAATATCATTCGAATTTCGTATGAATTCTAATTAATAAATTTTTGTTGCCCACAAAATGTCTCATAGGTTAAGACTTGTCGAGATATTTGATCATTTGGAGATTAGACTTGAAGTATGCTTTATGTTTTCTTCGTGCTTTATGCATATGAACACCCCATTCATTAGTTGAGAAAATTTAAATCTAAACCATATTGATATTGCCTCTTAAGAATTTTCTTATTTTTTCATGAATCTCTACACGTAAGACCCATTGGTGAGGCATGATATCCAATTCCAAATAGATTTTGAAAAACTTTTTCCGTCTTACTTAACCAATAATAAAACTCTTCAAATTTATATTGGAGAAGGAAACAACTTCCAATTTAAATTTGTATTGAAAATGAAAATTCTTCCAATTTGAATTCGTATTGAAGATGGAAACAACCTCCAATTTGAATTTATATTGAAGATGGAAACAACCTCCAATTTAAATTTATATGGAGATGGAAACAACCTCCAAGTTGAATTTGTATTGGAGATGGAAACTCTTCCAATTTAAATTTATATTGATGAAGGAAATAACCTCCAATTTGAATTTGCATGGGAGAAGGAAACAACCTTCAATTTGAATTTGTATTGAAGAAAGAAACAACCTCCAATTCGAATTTGTATTGGAGATGGAAGCTCTTTCAATTTGAATTTATATTAGAGAAGAAAATATTCATCCTAAAAACTCTATAAAAGGATGTAGGTTCGCCATTTTTTCAATATCAATTTTGGGGTTTCCAAGCAATCAATAATATTGAGGTAATTTCTTTCCCTCCTGTTTTTCTCTTATTTTTATTATTTTCTTCAGCACGGTATGTTAGTTGTAGAAAATTCATATCTCATTGTTTGAATATCGAAATTATGAATTTTTTGATATTCCAGAAACTAAACTTCAAGATCTACAGCATATCCAAAATTCAGATTTAACTTTCTTTAATATAATTCTCAACAATTTTTCAAAGTTAGCATTGAATTTTATCTTGCTGAAAATTTCAGATCTGCGCGTTTTTACTAAAACTTTCATATCTTGAAGAAGAAATGACAAAATTGCAAGCCGCTTGATTCTTGTGAAACTAGACATAAATATTATATCATGTATGAAATTCATAATTTAATGCCTTCGATATATTTTTAGGTGTCATCTTGAAATCAACATTGAGTTTTGATGCACCAACAATTTTAGATTTGCGCGATGACACCAAAAAATTTATAAATCAATGTGGGAGTATCGAAATCATGATTCGTTTGATTCTATAGATGCCGAAAATATGCATATATAACATATATAAGATTTGAATTTTAAAAAATCTTGAATTATTCTAGATGAACTTTTTTGAAGTCAATCCTTTATTCTGTCCGACAGACGATTTCAAATTTGCGTCGCCTCACCAAATAATTTATATCTTGATGTGAGACCATCACTACAAAAAGGTGTTTTAATTTCTGCAAACTAGTTTTGGAAGTCTTCATTCTCATAAAAGAATCTTGTCTCAATCCAAGTTGGTGAAATACGAATTTCAAGGTCGCAATGCTCCGACAGATAACATCTCTTCTATTTGTATTTTCATTTTCTTTCTTGCTTTTAAATTTTTTTGTTTTGTAGGCTTAAAACAAATAGTGATATGCAATAATCGGCTTAAGGTACTAGATTTTAACTTTTCTACCATCACCTTAAGACCCAACCAATTTTGTTTCAAGATGGTGGCTATACAACAATCAACTTAAGGTGCGAGAGTTTAACTTTGCCTCCGTCACCTTAAGACCCGACCAATATTGCTTGAATATGGTGGCTATGCAACAATCGACTTAAGGTTCGAGAGTTTAACTTTGCTTCTGTCACTTTAAGAACCAACCAATTTTGTTTCAAGATGGTGCCTTTTCACTGATGTACGTATGCAATGGTCTTTCTTAAGTATGAGCCCTTTCACCAATACACTGATGTAATGGTATTCTGTAAGTATGGACCCTTTTATTGATGTGCTTATGCAGTGGTCTTCTTTAAGTATGGGACTTTCATCGATGCACTTATGCAATGGTATTCTTTAAATATAAGACCTTTCATTGATGTACTTATGCAATGGTATTCTTTAAGTATGAGCCTTTTCATTGATGCACTTATGAGATGGTCTTCTTTAAGTATGGACCCTTTCATCTATGCACTTATGCAATGATCTTCTTTAAGTATGAGCCCTTTACATAACAAATTCGTAAAAATGTCAGCTTAAGGTGCAAAGGGGAAAACATTATCCACCTTAAGGCATGAAAATTTTGAGATCCTTTTAAGGATGAATCCGTGTAGTGACCAACTTAAGGTGCAAAGAGACAAATCTTGTCCACTTTATGGCATGAAAATTTTGAGGTCATTTTAAGGATGAACCTGTGAGAAGCCAACCTAAGGTACAAACGGATAAATCTTATCCATCTTAAGGCATGAAAATATTGATATCCTTTTAAGAATAAACCCTTAAATGTGCAGATTTTAATACGGAGAATTTAAAAGTTCTAACATGAAGACTTAATGAATCAGAAGAGTTTAACTTATGTGAACAAAGCTCATATTCCATTGGAGTTTGACCCTATTGAGCATAAGTTCAAAATTTAATTGAAGTATATGCAGGCTCAACTTTTATATGGTGAATCAAACGGGAGCATGTATGTTTTTGACACTCATGTAACTGAACTCAGAATAAAATTTCAAGCGCCTACATACCTTAATAAAGAGGATCAAGTCATAGCTTAGTTTTGGTTGAGTGTTTTCTTAATATTTTTTTTGTGTCCTAACTTTTGCCTATGTCGCCTCTTTCGAGGTTTTCAACCTAGAGGACCCTTTTTTTTAGCCTTACATAGTTTATACTCTTGCGATCCAAGAGTGGGATGCAGTTTATACTCGTGCCTTAAGGAGTGTTATCTTCTTTCAAGGATAGTACTTCTTAAAGAACTTAGCGTTGATAGGGTCAATCTTCATGTCATCTGCGTCGACAAGCTTATAAGTACCATTTGAATATACTTTTTGTACAACATATGACCCATCCCACTTTGGGGTGAATTTACCCCAGACTTGCGAGAAGTAATAATGGGCATTCTTACTGCAATAACTTGATCTCCAACTTGAAAAAACCTCAAGTAGACTCTTTTGTTGAAAAAATGAGCTAGACGGGCTTGATAACATTTGAGATTTTGCTGAGCCTCCAGCCTCTTCTTATCAAGAGCTTCTAACTCTGTTAGACGCAACTTAGCATTTTCTTCATCAGTGAGACCTTCTTGAATAGCCATTCTCAAAGAAGGTATTTGATGCTCAAGTGGCAAGACTGCTTCAACTCTAAAAGCAAGTGAATATGGGGTTGTTTGCGTTGGTGTGCTGTAAGTTGTTCTATATGCCCACAAAGCTTCTTCCATTCGTTCATGTCAGTCTCATTTGGACTTGGAGATGGCTTTCTTCAACATGTATTAATTATATATCCTTTTTTTATTGTTTCCCATCCGGTGTCCTATACCCACATTGGAGTCCGACTAATTCGGATTCGCACCGCGTAAGGCCCCATTCGGGGGGAAGCGCTCCCAACAGAGTTTTCTCCATGCCCAGGGTCGAACCCTCGACCTCTAGTTAAGAGTGGAGCAACCCTATCCGCTGCACCACAACCCATGTTGGTTAATTATACATCCTATTTGATAGTATAAGGTGTATAATTAATACCTTCCATTTGGTGGTATTAATAATACATAAGATTTAATACCTTGATGTTAATATGCGTAAAGACAAAAGAATTCCTCAAATCTTTTTAAGTATTTTGTTCATTTTCTTGGTCTAATGTATTATATTTGTACTAGATTTATTTAGATAAATTAGCTTACAAATTTAATATTTAGAGAAAATTGTTCGTTGTTAAATAAAATTTAATATCAATTAATACAATATTTTAAATGTGAGTTATTTAACATTTAATAATTGAAAAACCAGATTCATGTCCACATGACATTTCTGATCTTAATTGAATTTGTTATTTGTTACCAACATGAGTTGTGGTGCAGCGGATGAGGCTGCTCCACCCTTAATCAGAGGTCGAGGGTTCGACCCTGAGCATGTAGAAAACTCTGTTGGGAGCGCTACCCCCTGAATGGGGCCCTACCCGGCGCGAATCCGGATTAATCGGACTCTAATGCGGGTACCAAACACCGGATGGAAACTAAAAAAAAATAAATTATTATTTGTTGATATATATGTGGTTTTCTTATTAATTGTATTTTTAACAATTTAAAAAATTACATACATATTAAATCTAGTTTTTATGTGTTAAAGTGGATGAATTATTCAGTTTTATTATTGTCTATCGTCTTTTCGATTTTAAAAGTAGATGGTCAATTTTTCAATTAAAATTTGGTATTTTATGAGTGAATCAATTTATTAAGATGACAACTATTTATTCTAAAATAATTTAAGTAAGGATTAAAAAAATTATTTTTCAGAATAAATATTAAATTTTTGCAAGAAAACATACAAAAATATAGAATGGGAGTATTTTTGTAAACAAAAAATATTTAAAAATATAGCAATACATATTATTTTTAATATATCAAATTAAACACTAGATAAGAAATAAGCTCAATATTATTTATTTCCAACACCAATAATGTCAATATTATTAATACATTTTAGTAAATGCTATTCTTACACATCTATCAAACGACTCCTAAATATATTTGTGTAAATTTATGAATCCAACGAATACTTAGCCTTTTTGTAATGTCCAAAAATGCATTAAAGGCTAAAGCTGCTCATGTCGTGAAAATTACACCTGCTAATGTTAGCCAGGTCATTTTTAATGGCAACTACATACTACCTCCGTTCACTTTTGTTTGTTCATACTAAATTCATTTTAAAATAATAAGTGATATTTCACGTAATTGAGTTTGACACTATAGCTAAGAAAATATTTATGATAGTTTTACTTTATCAAACTATCTTTATTACTTATACTTTTAGAGGTCTAATTACTTTATTAAACTATCTTTATTACTTATACTTTTAGAGGTCTAAATTTGACTATTGATAATTCATGTAGTATTAAATGATAGGAGTAATATTAAGAAAAATA
The DNA here is from genome assembly GCF_002878395.1 of Capsicum annuum. Lineage (NCBI taxonomy): Eukaryota > Viridiplantae > Streptophyta > Magnoliopsida > Solanales > Solanaceae > Capsicum > Capsicum annuum. The sequence goes on from NC_061111.1 coordinate 81,334,832, forward strand.
ATAATTTTTTCTTAATTTCATAAATTAAATAAATATATTGAAATAATTATTTTTAGTAAGGAAGTCAAGTAAAATAAAACTGATGAGGTATAACCAAAACATTATTAAAGAGATATTATATCAAGATATTTTATTAAGTGTAAATTAATAGCATAATGTTTACTTCGTTATCGATCTACTACTAATATATAAGCTGCTGAAGCAGACAGTTTGTGAACGACATGCCTGCTTCAGCAGCTTCAACAGTAATTTTACTATATCATTTTTAATTAATTATTAGAAGTTATTTTCGTATTAGAAAATTAATAATATTTAATTTAAAAAATAAAGTAGATATTTATGACGTGTCTGTTTCAGCTGATTCAACTTTCAACCATGATTTTACGATATTATAAGTCATTTACGTATTAGAAAATTAATAATACATAATTAAAAAAAAGTAAATAGATATTTATGACATGTTTGCTTTAGCTGCTTCAACCGTGATTTTACTATATCATTCCTAATTAATTATTATAAGTCATTTACGTAATAAAAAATTAGTAATATTTAATTAAAAAATATAATAAATATTCATGACATGTCTGCTCTCTACTACTAATATATAAGTGAGGATAAGTTGTTGAAGCAGGGAGCTTGTGGACGACATGCCTGCTTCAGCAGCTTCAACAGTAATTTTACTATATCATCCTTAATTAATTATTACTAGTCATTTTCGTATTAGAAAATTAATAATATTTAATTTAAAAAACAAAGTAGATATTTATGACGTATCTGCTTCAGCTGTTTCAACTTTTCGTGATTTTACTATAGCATCCTTAATTAATTATTATAAGTTATTTACGTATTAGAAAATTAATAATACTTAATTAAAAAAATAAATAGATATTTATGATATGCTTGTTTTAGCTGCTTCAACCGTGATTTTACTATATCATTCCTAATTAATTATTATAAGTCATTTACATATTAAGAAATTAATAATATTTCATTAAAAAATATAATAAACATTCATGACATGCCTGCTTCAATTGCTTTAATCGTGATTTTATTATATCACCCCTATCTAATTATTATAGATCATCCAAGCATTAAAAAATTAATAATATTTCATAAAAAAGAAAGATAAAATAGACATAAAATTCTAAGTTAACTCTTGATGTTTTAAATTAATTTGATGACGTATATGTAGTCCATTTAAAAAAAATTCCACAAGTGCTTTTTATAGTAATTTTATTATATCGCTTCTAATTAGTTAGCCGTTGATGTTTTAAATTAACTTGACGACTTATACAGGTCCACTTTAAAAATAAATTCACAAGTAACTTTTATAGTAATTTTATTATATCACTTTTAGATAGTTATTATAAGTCATTAAAGTATTTGATAATTAATTAGTATAAATCCGTATTAGAAAATTAATGTTATTTAATTAAAAAAAGTAAAATAGATATTTATGATATATCTGCTTCAGCTGCTACAATTGTGATTTTACTATATCATCCCTAATTAATTATATAAGTCATTTACATATTAGAAAATTAATAATATATAATAAAAAAGTAAAATAAATATTTATGACATGTCTGCTTCAACCGTGATTTTACTATATCATTTCTAATTAATTGTTATAAGTCATTTATGTATTAGAAAATTAATAATATTTAATTAATAAAATATAATAGACATTTATGGCATGCCTGCTTCAGCTACTTCAATTGTGATTTTACTATATCACACCTAATTAATTATTATAGATCGTCTAAGCATTAGAAAATTGATAATATTTCATTAAAAAAAAATAGACATAAAATTACAAGTTAACACTTGATGTTTTAAATTGACTGGACGACTTATATGGAGTCCACTTAAATTTTTCTGACAAATACTTTTTATAGTAATTTTATTATATCGCTTCTAATTTGTTAACAATTGATGTTTTTAAATTAACTTGACGACTTATACGGGGTTCACTTACAAAAATTCCACAAATAACTTTATAGTAATTTTATTCTATCAATTCTAGATAGTCATTATAAGTCATTTAAGTATTAAATTATAAATAATATTTAATAACAAGGATAAAATAGATAAAAAAAAATAAAATTAAAAATGATCGGATAAAGTACTTTCAAATAGTAATATTTGTGTCAAAAAAAAAGGAATGAAGTAGTCCACCTATTGAGATCTAAATAATTAGATTCAAACAAAAAACTAAATATATAGTTACCGTGTAGATCTGAGTGATTAAAATATCAATTTTTATTAGGTACAATTAAATAAAGCATAAAATACATAAACAAGGAAATTAAATTTTATTCTTTTTAACAACTTTTTCTTTTCGGTGATCGACATGCTTGTCGATCACTGTTTGCTCCATAATTTTACTTTATCACCCTTAGTTATTATTTGTCATTTACGTATTAGAAAATTAATAATAATTCATAAAATAAATAAGTAAAATAAACATTTATAACATGTCTGCTTCAGCTGCTTCAACCATAATTTACTACATCACCTCTAGTTATAAATCATTTAAATATTAAAAATTTAATAAATTTGATTAAACAAAAAGTAAAATAGACATAAAATGATTAATTAACTCTTTATATTTTAAATTAACTTGACATCTTATATGAGACTCACTTAAATTATTTTTACAAGTATTTTTTTATAGCAATTTTGCTATATCACTTCTAATTAGTTATTATAAATCATTTAAGACATGTCTACTTCGCTACTTCAATCGTGATATTTGCTTAACTCTTAAAATAATATCGGTGTCACTTCAAATAAAATAAAAGAAAAAATATTATAAATTAAAATAATTAAAAACTTTAATTATTTAAAATTATTTAATAATAACAATTTATTTCACTGCTTTTATAATTTATAATATATTAAAAGTGTGAAGACCTTTAGGAAAGTGATTTGAACTTTCTGCCCTTCATTAAAAGACTCTTCTTTAGACAAAATTGTCTTTTCAATATTTTTAATTTATTATTTAATTATTTTTTATTATATTAACTAGACTTTCTAAAATATATGGGATTCCTAAAATATATGGTAGAAAAATTAATTAATATTTTTCTTTCTACTAGACTTCCTAAAATATATGGGACTCCTAAAATATATGGTAGGAGAATTAATATATATTTTCCTCTATTAAGGAAATACTTTTATAAATATTGAGATGTACGTTAAACTAGAAAACAAACCGGTTTGCCTATTGGCAGAAGATGATTGATGCTCATCTAACTTAATTCGATTACATGTCTAGATTGGTGGATGCTTGATTTTCTAACCCTTAACTTCTTCACTGTTTTTGTCAGCATAATAGAATTCAACATGTGTGCGTGTGTGTGTGTGTGTATATATATATATTTATATATATATATATATATCTTCTTTGTTTTCATTCAAAATCATTCTTTAGGGTAAAATTTTTGCTCAGACAAGAATTAATTGAATCAAAATCAAAGCTTTGTGATCACTACTATATTTTTTTTTATAGTTTACAGGTCATAGATGAATGTCGATTGATTTTGAAGAATTTCTTGGAGAAAGGTTAGATTTAATTGTATTGTTTTGATATCTTTATTATCTTATTATTTTATTTTAATTTACGGATGCTAGATGAATGTGAGTCGGCTTTGAAAATTTTTTTTAGGTAAAGGTTAAGTTTAATTGTATTATCATAATATTTCTATTAATTTGTTATTTTGTGGTAGTTTATAGTTTGAGGTACACGCGCAAGGCGCGTACACCAAAACTAGTAATTTTAAAAATTGATGCTTAGCATATTGGACCCGTGCTCAGCACAGGCCTATCGCCGCTAGTTAATATATAAGTGGTAGTGACTAATGAAGCTGCTGAAGCAGGCAGCTTGTGGACGACATGCCTGCTTTAGCTGCTTCAACTGTGATTTTACTATATCATCCCTAATTAATTATTATAAGTCATTTACGTATTAAAAAATTAATAATATTTAATTAAAAAAGTAAAATAGATATTTATGACATGTCTGCTTCAGCTGCTTCAACCGTGATTTTACTATATCACCCCTAATTAATTATTATAAGTCATTTATGTACTAAAATAATAATAATATTTAATTAAAAAGTACAACGGACATTTATAACATGCCTACTTCAACTATTTCAATTGTAATTTTTATTATATCATTCCTAATTAATTATTATAGATCATTTAAACATTAGAAAATTGATAATATTTTATAAAAAAGGTAAAATAAACTCAAATATAAGTTAACTCTTGATGTTTTAAATTAACTTAACGACCTATATGGGGTCTGTTTAAAGTACTTTTTATAGTAATTTTACTACATTGATTCTAATTAGTTAACCATTGATGTTTTAAATTCACTTGATGTCTTATATGGGCTTCACTTAAATTTTTTTCACAAATGCTTTTAATATATCACTTCTAAATAGTGGCAATGAAGTTGCTGAACCAGATAGCTTATGGACGACATGCTTGCTTCAGCTGCTTCAACTGTGATTTTACTATATCGTCCATAATTAATTATTACAAGTCATTTACGTATTAGAAAATTTATAATATTTAATTCAAAAAAGTAAAATAGATATATATGACATGTCTGCTTCAGATGCTTCAACCATGATTTTACTATATCATCCCTAATTAATTATTATAAGTTATTTACATACTAAAAAATTAATAATATTTAATTAAAAAAAAGTACAACAAATATTTATGACATGCCTACTTCAACTGCTTCAATTGTAATTTTTATTATATCACCCCTAATTAATTATTGTAGATCATTAAGCATTAGAAAATTGATAATATTTTATAAAAACAGTAAAATAGACACAAAATTATAAGTTAACTTCTGATGTTTTAAATTAACTTGATGACTTATATGGGATCGGTTTAAATTTTCTCACAAGTACTTTTTTATAGTAATTTTACTATATCACTTCTACTTAGTTAATCATTGATGTTTTAAATTAACTTGACCACTTATATAAGGACCACTTACATTTTTTTCACAAGTACTTTTATTTTCTATTACTATATATAAGAGGCAATGAAGC
>NC_061111.1:81342912-81412573 GCF_002878395.1 Capsicum annuum
GCTGAAGTAGACAACTTGTGGATGACATGCCTGCTTCAGCTGCTTCAAACGTTATTTTACTATATCATCCTTAATTAATTATTATAAGTTATTTATGTGTTAGAAAATTAATAATATTTAACTAAAAAAGTAAAATAGATATTTACGACATGCGTGCTTCAGCTGGTTCAATCGTGATTTTATCATATCAACCCTAATAAATTATTATAAGTCATTTACATTCCTAATTAATTATTATAAGTCATTTATGTATTAGAAAATTAATGATATTTAATTTAAAAAGTAAAATACATATTTATGACATGCCTGCCTCAGCTGCTTTAACTGTGATTTTAATATATAAATCCTATTTAATTATCATAAGTCATTTACGTATTAGAAAATTACTAATATTTAATTTTAAAAAGTACAATAGACATTTATAACATGTCTGTTTCAACTACTTCAATCGTGATTTTATTATATGATCCCTAATTAATTATTATAGATCATCTAAGCATTACAAAATTGATAATATTTCATAAAAAAAGGTAAAATAGACAAAAAATTACAAGTTAACTCTTGATGTTTTAAATTAACTAAACGACGTATATGGAGTTCACTTAAATTTTTTCATAAGTACTTTTTATAGTGATTTTACTATATCGCTTCTAATTAGTTAACCACTGATGTTTTAAATTAACTTGACGACTTATATGGATCCACTTAAATTTTTTCACAAGTACTTTTCATAGTAATTTTATTATTTCACTTCTAATAGTTATTATAATTAATTTAATTATTATATTATAAATAATATTTAATAAAAAGGATAAAATAGATTAAAAATATTATAAATTAAAAATGGTTGGATGAAGTACTTTGCAATAGTAATATTTATGTCAAAAAGAAAGTATGGAAGCAGTGCACCTACTGAGATCTAAATGATTAGATTCAAATAAAAAAAATTAAATATACAATTATGAGCTAAGATCGGAATGATCAAAGTATCAATTTTTATTAGGTATAACTAAATGATGCATAAAATACATAAATAAGAAAATTAAATATTAATTTTTTAAAACTATTTGTTTCTTCTTTTTAACATTTTAGATGCAGAACTTAGAAGGGTATTCAAGAAATTTTTTCTAGATTAAAACATGGTGAACATACTTTAGTCTTGAAGAGAATGAATCATTTAATGCTGAGTGTTTTGTTTTGATATTCAATTATTAATGGCAAGCCGGATTGCTTCTGATGATGTAATTAAAAATTTTAGACGAAGACAAAGCACACACTATTCTCTCCACTCCTCTTTTAGTCCTTTGTTTCGGTGATCGATATACTTGCCAACCTCTATTTACATCATAATTTTATATATTATTTCTAATTAATTATTATATATCATTTACGTATTAAAAATTAATAATATTTAATTAAAAAATTAAATAAAAATTTATGACATGTCTGCTTTAACTGTTTCAACCGTAAGTTTACTTTATCACCTCTAATTAATATTATAAGTCATCTAAGTGTTAAAAAATTAATAGTATTTAATAAAAAAGTAAAATAGACATAAAATGATAAATTAACTGTTGATTTTTTAAATTAGAGAAAATGGTGTATTACCGCCCAACCTTTAGTCAAAATCCCAACTACACACTCAACCTTTAAAGGTGACCTTTTACCCCCCCCCCCCCCCCCCCCGAACTATTTTAAAATGAAATTATTACCCCCGAACTATTTTAAAGTGAAATTATTATCCCCCAAAAACTGACAACCAATCATTTGGAATGTGGGTGTGATGCACGCGCTGCCACGTGTCATGCCACGCAATTCCACGTCATGTTACTTTTTTTTTACTATAAAAATTTAATTCCACGTCATATGCCACATCATATGCCTTCTTCTTCTTCTTCTTCACACGATAGGTAATCTTATCAAAATCAAATCAACAATTAATGTCCGAAAAAAGATTTGATTTTCACAAAATGTCGCCGCCTTCAATGGTGCAGTTTCAATGGTGAAACGCCGTTGGATAGTAACGACGTCGGAAAATTCAAATTTCAATAATTTTATTTTTTTGATGAATTTCAACATTCTCAACGTCAATCAATTTTTGGGGAGCTAAGGAATGATCCTAACACAGAAATTAATTCAAATTTTCCAATCTAAATTGATTCAACAGTCTCACGTAATTCGAGTTCTTGGATGCCATTGAAGAAAAAATGTCATTGATGAGTTCTTGGATGCCATTGAAGAAGAAGAAGAAGAAGAAGGAGAAGAAAAATTGAAGAAGAGGAAGAATGGAAGAAGAAGAAATGTCATTAATGAGTTCTTGGATGTCATTGAAGAAGAAGAAGAAAAATTGAAGAAGAAGAATGGAAGAAGAAGAAAGAAAAAATGTCATTAATGAGTTCTTGGATGCCATTGAAGAAGAAGAAGAAGAAAAATTGAAGAAAAAGAATGGAAGAAGAAGAAATGTCATTGATGAGTTCTTGGATGCCATTGAAGAAGGAGAAGAAGAAGAAGAAGAAGAAGAAGAAAGAAAAAAAAATAATTAAAATTATATATATTTATTTAAAGAAATATTAAAAATAAATTTTTAATAAATTATTTTCGTTCTCACTCTCTTTAAAAGAGAGTGAAACACACTCTCTTGCCATGTCAGAGTTGGGGGAGGGGGGGGTTAATAATTTCATTTTAAAATAGTTCAGGGGGATAATAGGTCACCTTTAAAGATTGACTGTGTAGGTGAGATTTCGACTAAAGGTTGGGGGGTGGGGGGTGGGGTAATAGACCATTTTCTCTTTAAATTAACTTGACATCTTATATGAGATCCACTTAAATTATTTTCCCAAGTATTTTTCTAGCAATTTTACTATATCACTTCTAATTGGTTATTATGAGTCATTTAAGATATGTCTGCTTCACTACTTCAATCGTGATATTTGCTTGACTCTCAAAATTATATCGTGTCACTTAAATTAGAATAGAAGAAAAAATATTATAAATCACAATAATTAAAAACATAAATAATTTAAAAATATTTTATTTCTTTCATCACTTCATGCATAAATATATTTCCTTAACACTTAATGAAAGATTTAAATTTTAGTTAGTAAAATTACCCGAAGAATATAATCTGCTATTAAATTTCTAATTCACTCATATTATGTATAAATATATCAATACTTAATTGTGACAATTTATTTCACTGCTTTCATAATAATTTTTAAAAAATTAGTATTAGCATATTGAGTCCGTGCTCAGTACGGGCCTATTACCACCTAGTTCTACAAATAAATGATCAGAGGTGTGGCAAAATTACGTTTTATTTAGAAATTCCATGGGTAATTTACCACTCTTAGTAAATAATTAGTAGTATTATAAACATGAGGTGGTCATGGCCGACAATTTGATAGATAAGAGTGCAATTATCTACTACTTAGGCTGCATTTGTTTTGTTTTAAGATTAAGACGTCTGAATTTGAATAGATATTTGAATAATTAAGATGTTGTATCTAGATCTATATACTGAATGATTAAGACTATTTATTTTTTAACATCTGAATATACGTAATTTATTTATTTGTAATATATATGCAATTCAAATTTTAAAAATAATAAAATATTATATCATATGAAAAAAATATTACATAAAGTATTAACTTAAACAATAAAATTATTATTTGAGTGATAATTAAAATATTTAAAGATAAATATATTATGTTAAATATAATTATTGAATTATTTAAATTATTTAAAAAGGATATAACGATAAAAAATTATTGTGATATGATGTAATTATAAAAAATTAAATTCAACATAAAGTAATCTCTCAATTAAACTGATCCAACAAACTAAAATAATTAATCAGATATAATTTTGACTTAGATGCATAAATATTAACGTATTTGAATAACTAATTAATACAAAAAGGACACATGTTTATTTTTTAACCATGAAATCTGAGTGAAAATATCATTAGTAAGTTCAGTGTTACGTTATGAACAGGCACACATAAGATTCTATTATCTAAAGAATTACTACAAATTTTATAATCAAAACAAAAAATGCAAGCAGAAATTTAGAGTTTAGCAAATAATGAATACACAAATTAATAACTAAAATATTTATAAAAAAATTTGGTGAATCATACCTAAAAGAGAAGGAAAGCAAGTGAAGAGGAAGAGAGAGAGAGAAAACGCGAAGAGAGGGAGAGATAACGTGAAAAGAGAGGAAGAGAGATAACATAAAAAGAGAGAGAAAATAATGAAGTGAGAGAGTTAGGGATTATGTTTTAAAAAGAGTCCGAATGTTATTCAGGCTTCTTTTCATATCTGATCCATTCAGATATTTTCAGATACATTAAGAGGCTCCTAAAAAAAACAAATATATTTAATGGGCTAAAGTCTGAACCATTCAGATTCAGACCTCCATTAAGTGCAAACAAATAGGGCCTTAATCCACTATGAATGGAATAATTGTGGTGTGACCACTTTAATTAGCACTACTCGTTGCCACAATCTTCCACCTCCACGTAGAAGTGGAATAATCCATACCACAGTATAGTTAATTGGATATGGTTTAAGCTATACATTGAATATTATATACGTTCGTGATAAAATAAACACAATTTTTTGAATATATCATAATTAATAAAAAAATTATTTTGAATAAACCCTCTACCAAATAATAGAAAAATTTTAATATAATTAGACTCACTATCTTCGTTTAAAAGATTAATAAATTATAAAATTATTATAAAATAATATAAATATATCATGACTAAAGAATTTTCATAAATATCTAATGCAGTGTAGGAAGGTAATAAAATATATCTTTTTTTCAAATTTTAATTTAATTTATACATTTTACAACATGTTTGGTATTAAAAAAATTTTCAAACGAACTTTTCAAAAGTCGACTGTCAGTCCCAACAAGTCATAAATAACTTGAGGCAACTATAGAAAAGCTCTAAATGCAGAAAAAATATGAAAATACGAAAAATGACCTAAAGGGTCACCACAACATCCACTACTAAAAGAACTTTTGTCCACAAAAGTAAAGAGGTAAGAAGTACCTGAATGCTTGAATAGGTGAGGCTACTGAGTCTATATATCATGCTTAATCTCCCAGGTAGCCTCCTCGACTTGATGGGTTATCCACCAAACCTTAACTAGGGGATCTCTTTAGAATGCAACCATCTGACATCTTTAGCTAGAATAGAATCTGGCTTCTCCACATAGGTGAAACTCTCATCCATTAAACCTAGTCCAATTGGAGCACATAAGAATTATATGGGATGTAGCACCAAAGCAGCGACACATGAAAATAGGATGAATAGCTGAAAATATTGGAGGCAAGTCTAACTCATAAGCTACATCCCCAACTCTCTAAATAATCTCAAATTGCCCGATATATCTGGGGTTGAGCTTTCCCTCTTTCTAACCTCATCGCGCTCTTCATGAGAGACATCCAAAGAAAAACTCGAGTACCAACCCCAAACCTCAAAGCACGAAGCCTACAGTTAACATAACTTTTCTGCATTCTCTGAGCTGCACATAGCCTATCTTAAATCACTCAAACTCTGTCTAATGACTCTGGAAGTAAGTCGGTATACCCGGGCCTAGCCTCTGAAGTCTTAAACCAACCAACTAGAGATCAACATTGTCTATCATATAATGCCTCGAATGGTGCCATCTGAATGATTGAATGATAGCTATTATTTTTGGCAAATTTCGCTAAGGATAAGAACTGCTTCCACTAACCTCCAAAGTCTAATACACATGCTCGGAGCATATCCTCTAAACCCTAAATAGTTTGCTCTAGCTGCCCGATAGGGTAGGGATGAAAAATGATGCTAAGGTCGACTAGGTATCAAACTCTTCCTGAAATGCCCTCAAGGAGCTAGAGGTGAATTGAGGAACTCTATTTGAACTAATAGAAATGAGTTCCCCATGAATGTGAACTACCTCTAGCGTATAGATTTGTGTCAACCTTTAATGACCATCATAGTGAAATTTAGAAATTTCTATATTTTGAATATTCTACCCTTCCATGTAGTTGCTGCATATTAATTCTGGGGTGTGGGGATGGTTATAATGACTCCCAAACCCTTTGGGAAGGATTTGGAAGAGTTTGAGGTTATTTTGAAGCTTTAAGAGCCAATACTTGACTTCGGCCATCATTTCTTGATCCGTGCCAAATGGCAATTTTGACTACTCCAACAGATTTGAAATGTCAAATTTGGATTAGTAGCAGGATTGATTCAATTTTGGAACCTTTATATCTCATTTTGATCCTTTGTTTGAAAAATAGTAAAAAGAGTTCTCGAGAGTTAATTTTGTAAAAACAATTTTTTTTCGAAAATCCAACATTGCCATTGAGTTCAAAATATTGAATTTAGTTTAGTTTTGTGGGGTCCCAAACAAATTCAGAGGATCTGTTTAGAGAGTTTTGACTTGTGCCTTTGCTGGTTTTCAACTGTCATCTAGTGTATGCCCCTTTCCTCTTTGTGTTCATGGCCTTAGGCTCATATTTGCGGAGCTCCATTGTCCCTACCTTTGTGTTCTTTAAGGGTTGTGCCATTTCTTTTTTGCGTTCATAACCATAGGCTCATTTTTGCTAAGGCTCGGGTCAGGTAACCTTGCGATCGTGACCAAAGGCCCGCATTTGCGAAGGCCAATGACCTAAATAGATAAAATATCCTCTTTTTGACTTCAAATCATATTTTATCAATTGTTAGACTTCTAGAGCTCAAATTAAAGTTATGTTAAAGGGGTATTCATGACTTCTTCCGTGGTAAGTTCCTAAATCCTTATTCATTATTTACCAATGATACATCTTCAGAAAACCTTCAAATCCATTATTTTAAATGTGTTTATGGGATTTTGCCCGATAAATTGTTAAATGAGTGTTTCTTCAATCCGAGGTCCAATTTCTACTCAATTTTTCTTGGGTTTACAATTATAGACCCCTTTAGATATGTGGAACATTATTTTTAGATAAAATCTGAATTTACCCCTTTTATATTTGGACTCATTTTTCAAATCCTCTTTGGACCCGTCTTAAATAGGATCAATATAGCTGTTATTAGATTTCTTTTGACTTGTAGATATCATCTTTAAATATATTTGACGCGTTTGGTATTGATTCAAGGGAGTCAAGCTTTCGTTTAAGGCTTTGGATGATATTTCAAATTGTGGATCTTTATTTAAGGCGAGTTCAGATGTACCTTGACTTTTTTTCAAGTTTTATGTGTTGTATGCTTGTTGGTATGTGTTATTGTGTTTTATTTAGAATTGAGAGTCTTGCTTAGGTGATAAGGCAAGCACCTCCATGGGTACCATAGTCTTTGATGGATAGTTAGTTGTGTTACTTGTAAGTACTTCTAGAATGAATTGTAAATGGAAAACTTGGTATTCCTGAATAATTGATAGAGGTTACCTATATTATGAGCTTGTATCTAACTTGGTTACATTCTAGAGGATGGTAGGTTATTCCTACCTTGTTATGGAATGGTTGAGGTTTAGTAAACACTTAGAGTATAAACAAACTTGTATTAGCTAATGAGGATTAGTGTATGAAACAAACTAGATTTGGGTAGTTTTGCAATATATTGTTATTGGAATTGCTATTTATTTCATGTTTGTAATGACCCTTCAGATCATTTTTCATAATCCCGCTTATTTTCGCTTTTAGAGCTCTCCCATAGCTGCCCCAAGTCATTTATAACTCGCTAGAATTGATAGTTCAGTTACTGGGTAGTTTCTTTGATTTTTAGAACCATTTTTCCCGTTAATAAGTCTTTGATAGTTCCAAATGGTCACCGAGAAAAAACCCAGTAAAACGATCTAGGATGCGAATTCCAACTATGCCAGCAGCTTTGGAATACCTATCTTAGGTTAGATAAACCTTTTGTTCAGGTTCCACTGTACCCGAGCTCATTTTGACCTATTGGTCAGAAAGTTGGTAAATTAGAAAATCGAGTGTGGGGCCCACATTTGGTCAGAATGACCTTGGATTGAAAGTCCAATTTTGCCAATGCATCCAAAACATCAAAATTAGTAAGGTTACATATCTCATTTGCTCGTATTGGATTCCAGATGCATCCCGAGGCATTGGCTAAAACTTGGAAAATATTACAAGTTTCAGCTGTCATCTAGTGCAGCAGAAGGATACCACAATTGCAGAGGGAGTATCTCGATCGCAGCCAATGTGCACGCATTGCGGGAATCGAGTACCTAGGAGGGGGTATTTAAATTCTATGTTGGTCGAGAATTGGCCATTTCTGCCTTACTTTGAGTTTTATAAAGCCTAACAGAGTGTGCATATTATAAATTGAGTCTTAGGTATTGATTGGAAGCATAAATAACTTGTATAATTATGATTAACCATGTATTTAAGGTATGAATCCTTTATTTCTATTTTTAAATTTCTTGATTATTTGACCCAAAACCCTATTTAGCTTGAGGGCATGGTTTAAGCCCAAATAGGCATAGTTGTCACTTGATTATTGAGGGTTATAATTCCCTAATGGTGTTAGAAACTTGGGTTGATCTTGGAAACTTGTTTTTTGTATGGGGGACCCATTTGGGGTTTTGGTGTTATTTTTGGACCCAACGCACAATAGTGCAATATGGGTATCAATAATCTCATAATGATGCGTAGATTGTATTTTTGATAGCTTGGCACCTTGACGAAGCTTCTCGAAAGGAAAAAGCAAAGGTTTAGCGGTTTGTGGGCGTTATTCATATTTGAGGTGGGTTAGGCTTACTTCATGTTAGATTGAGCTTTATTATAGTATTATTATGGTATCTTGTTAAGATTGTGAGAGGATTTAAGTGTTGGAATGATAAATGGTAATCTCTTGGATTAGTTAAACCATTTAGGCCATTTGATTATAACATTGGATACTTGACTTGTAATCTAGAACCTTGGCTTATTGGATTTGTTATCTTATGGATAGAATGAGAATGTTCTAGTTGTTCTAGTTAGATGGGAGTCACCTTGTCACTCATACTAAGAGTAAAGGGGATCTTAGTTGCGTGTATTGTGAAATTTGCCTTAGTTTCTTTGAATGAGTTAAGTGAGTAAGGCTTGAGGAAGAATTATATTATAGAGCTATGATGGATTGATAAACCTCTAAGACATCATTTATATAACTTATCTTAGTCCCGAGTTAAAGTTAGACTTGAAGTGAAATTTGGGATATTAGAAATGGAACTTGACCCACCCTAAGCTTGGAGCTTGTAGTTACATTAAAGACCTAGATGCTTGTTAAATGCCTAGAATATGCCTTCGGTAGTATGAATCCAAACCCCGGGTAGATGAATTATCCATGATGTTGATATTGAAGGTAATGTTCTTGGTTGCTTACTAAATCATTATTAATGCTTGGATAGAAATGGAATGTCTTATAAATTGAGCCCATGACAATGCTATCACTCGAATCTTTGACTAGACTACTATGTGGGCTTGTATTATGTTATTACTCATGTTATGTTCAAGTTTAGTGAATAAACTAGCGTTTGTGCTAAAAATCCCTCATATGCTAATATTGTGAGCCATATTGATAAAAGGCTTTAATAGGTATAATTTTGACTTCTTGGGTAGACATGCTACTAATTTTGTCGAACCTGGTAATATATTGAATGTTTAGGCCATATGTATTCATGTATTTATTAATAGACGGTTCTTGACAACTAATGATGAGATGTGAAGGAATGCACCTCCCTACTTCTCCTTTTCTTTAGCCCTCATAGGACTTGTCATTTATTCTTGAATTTGATTGAGTGTATGTTATTGATGTATTATTAATACCTGTTTTGAGTCCAGAGGATATGTGGATATTAGTGATACCCAGTTCGAGTCCAGAAGATATGTGGATATTATTGATTCTTGGTTTGAGTTTGGAGCATTTGTGGATATTATTGATACCCGATTTGAGTTTGGAGGATACGTGGGTATTATTAATACCAGGTTTGATTCCAGAGGATGTGTTAATGATATTATTACCCGGTTTTGAGTCCAGAGTTTAAGGATGCTATGTATGACAAGTATATATATGTGGTTGTGCTTTATTTTGATCATATCCGTATGCGCACTAAGAGTAGGGTGTTATCCTTAGGATGTTGATTATAGCTCGCTAGTGCTTATCACTTACTAAGCGAAGTAGTAATGTTTACTTCTAATTAGCAGGTGGAACGAAATTTTCCTAATAACAAACTAAAACTAGTTGACAAGTGGGGTTTATTATAAGATAAGGAGCCAACTGGTAAATATTATTAGTACTGAACAAATGTAAATCGAGACATATTGGATAATAGGAATAGGCCAAGTGGTTACTAGTATCCATTATATGGCTATCTTAATTGATGAATATAAAATTAATGAAATAGTGCATGACCTTTGCTTAGCTAAAATATGGTATTTTAGCAAATATGGTTATTACATGGCTAATGACGATAAGATATGGATTAGCGATATATTAGTTGAGATTAGTTATAATGGAAATTTGGAAAGATCGTCCAATTGATGATAAACGTGGAATATAGGTGAATATTATTGAGATTCGGTTACATTGGTGGATTCACATGATTATTACTTCTTTGGGTGTACTCTCTGGTGATGTGGGATGCCAAGATGGGTTCTTTTGCTTTATGCACTAGTTGGTGTATGGGAGCCAACTTGTACTTAGGTGTTTGTGATTGTATTTATGTTGTTTTACATTTTCAGATCATTTAGTTCTTATATACGAGGGTATTAGATGTATTGGTACAATATTTCATATTAGTGTTCTAGGTTGATTACTTATTACATACAGAGATGAGGAAGATTATTCAGGTTCGATTCTGTACATTGACTTAGATATATTATCTTGCATTATATCCTCTTTATATCATTATTTTGCTAAGTCGGCTGATGATGCCTACTGAGTACCCATTTTTTTTATACTTATACTACACTTTTGTACCTTTTTGGTGCAGATTCAGGTACCAGTTACTGCCATTGAGTTGAGTTCATGCGGTGTCGATATTTCGGAGATAGGGTGAGCTCTTGGAGATTTGAGTCACCCATTTTCCTTTATTCTTAATTTAGTCTTTTGAGTTCAAGACAAATGTATTGATTGTTTAAGATTTTTGGGTTATATTTATACTACTATCGTATTTAGATACTCTTGTACTGATATTACTAGGTTGTGGGGTCTAGTATCCATTTTTGACTGTCTTCTTTATATTGGAACACTGTTTGATTATGACTTGTGTCCGTATATTTTGGCCTAGTTAGTCATTTATTGCCAAAGTAACCCATTGCAGTAGCTCTGGGTTACGGTGTTGGCTTACCTACAGGTGGAATTTGGTAGGTGCCATCATGACTTGTAAATCAGGTTGTTACAATGTTTCCCGTGTGGGGCTTATATTTATGAACTTGAGTAACTGCTTGTGATCATGTGTTCGAGTGGGAAATTATACGCATATTGCTTGTTGATTTGACAGGATATATTACTGTGATGTCTGAGTGGGGGATTGACGATGTTATTGGTCATTTTTACGCATTTGAATGACTTATCTATCATTCTGTCGCTCGAGTGGGGGCTTGACTTGACATTGTAGGTCTTATTTGAGAATTTAATTGCATTATCATTATAGTGATGCCCGAGTGATGGGTTGGAAATGATATTATTGATGACTACATGACTATTTATTCTGGTGGTGCCAAGTGAAAATTGAAAACATGAATTATTGATACATTGAGTTGATTTTGAGCTTATTTATACATGTGTTGGATGGATTTTTAATCTTCATACTGATTGATTGTTAGCATTAAACTCATATCATACGTTGATATTTACGAGACATTGGGACTACTGAAAAATACTTTATATTTTGAAAGAAAAAGAGACATATTTTAAAATCCTTGGCCGAGGTCATTTGCCAACAAGGTGGATTGTGATACATTTGAAGCCCTTGGCTGAGGTCGTTTGCTAGCAAGGTTGATTGAAATTGAGATTTGAGATACAACATATGGGTTGTGACCCCCTATGGGTCATGTGATGACTTTCATCATTCATTATCACCCATTATCATTATTTTATCGCATCACATCTTTGCATTTCATTACATTCTTTGGTTTGGTTTGATACTGTATTCATATTTAATTTTTTATTTTATTACCATCATATAATCTTGTTTGTGATATTGTGTTTGAGCATTCATTTTATTTCATTATATTGTTTTATATCATCTTATGCTGATTTGGAGGTTGAAATATTATGAAATGTAAGGTATGGCCAAGTCTTAATAGGAGAGATAGATATGTTACCCCCTTTGGCAGTATGAGATCCACTCATATATATATGCACTCTCTCCTTATTTTCATCCCATATTACTTGGTTGATTATAATTAATTAAGCCCGATATATCTTAGTAGTGAGTTTTCTTCATAAATAACTCCTCTTATAGATTTATCATGGAATGACTAGTGTCAACTCACCTAAATTGAGCCTACCATATTTTTGATAAATATGTTGAACTTTATATTAGATTAACCTGATAGGAATAAATGATGGAATTACGGGCTATAGATTATTGGGGAGCCTTTTGTATTTGTAGTGGTGGTTCTTGCCATCACTTTATATTAGGATCGTTTATCAAGATGCTTGCTGAGTACATGTTGTTTCGTACCCACCTTTGCTTTTTCTTTCTAGTTTCTTATTTTTATGCACTGCGGGTATTAGTTCGATTAGTAGATGGAAGATGATGTTATATCAAAATGACATAGTAGAGATCGAGATAGTGGTTGATGGACTTTGAAATGTCTTGAATCTCTCTATTAAGTCTTATGTTTCTATTCATTTCTAAGACATTTAGATGATTATTATTATTAGTTAAATCTGTATAGAGGCTTGTACTGATGACAAACAGACCTGAAATATATCTTGGAGACTCATGTCTCGTATGTATGTATATATATATATGCACCCCGTGCAGGTACTGGTTCGATTAGTTAATGGCAAATAGCTTTCCATCAAAATTAACGTAGTGGAGATCGAGATAGTGGCTGGTGGACTTTGATACATCTTGGATCTCTCGATTTATGTCTTATATCTATTCATTTCTAAGACACTTTAGATGCTTATTATTATTATTAGTTAAATCTGTATAGAGGCTTGTACTGATGACAACCAGACCTAAAATATATCTTTGAGACTCGTGTCTCATATATATATATATATACATATGTATATATTAGTTCATATTGGGATTATTCATTTTTCCATTTCAGTTTTTTTTTTCTTAACTATATTCTTTGGGATGGGTTAGGCTTACTTGTTTGGTGGGTTTGACGAGTGCCATCACATAACCATTTTGGATCATGACAAATTGGTATCAGAGGCTAGGTTCATTGTCTCATTAGTACAAGCTGAGTCTAGTAGCATCTTGCGGATTGGTGCAGAGACATTTATTATCTATCTTCGAGAGGCTATAAGGCTTTAGGATATTTTCATTTCTTCACTCTATTATGGGCATTTAGAGCTTTGCATTACTCAAAAACTTTTTACTCACTCTCTCAAATATGGCGCGCATGCGTTCTTTTATGGATAGAGATATAGATCTCACGTCTTTGATACACGAAAGAAGCAGAGTTTAATGCAAAGGTTGGATTAGGATGACCAAATTAGCTAGAGATCAGGTTAGAGTTGCCCTCTTCAGGTTCTAAAGTTGCTAGTTATGGTAGATCTTATGAGTTAGAGGGGTTAGGTCAAGTGCAGACACCACCTGTGACCATACCTATGATTGAGAATTATTTAGTTTAAGTGTTAGGTTTCCTTTAGAGGGTGGCTCCTGTTTTGGTTTAGCATGCTACCTTAGGGCTTCAAACACCAGATGCACATGCGACTACTACTAGTTATCCAAGTGTCGACGAGGTATTGCCGGGGATCGCTCCACATCCAATGACTTTACCCTTTATGTCCATAGAAGGACAAATTAAATATGTGGAGTTCATGTGGACATATCCTTCCTGATTTGATGGAGATCCTAGTTTAACTCTTATATATTCTTGTTTAGTTTCTTTGAGAGGTTGCACATGTTGGGTTTAGTGGATTCTAATAGAGTAGACTTCACTTTTGTTTAGTTTTTTGGGACAATAAGATAGTGGTGAACAACGTTTCTTGAGGTTAAATAAGTTACATCACCTTCTCTTTTAAGGTATCAGTTTCCTCAAGTGTTTTTAGAGGAGTTTGTGTAGAAATATAAGAGGTTTGCGGCCTATAGGGCCCAGGCATATGATGATCATAGATATGCATGATGTAGGTTAGGTTCATTATAGTTATTCTTGGTGAGGATTAGATTAGGGTGGTCCTTTTGGTCTTTCAGGTTTGGTTTAGTGGGCTCTAACTTTTTTGATTTGTTTTCGGTATGGAGAAATCGATCATGATAAGAGGGATTGTTCAAACTTACATTAAGAAATCACTCATACTTTTTGGAGGAGATGCCAATTCTCAGTATCATGTTCCATGATATTGACTTAAGGCCAAAACTTCTGGTACAGTAGCCACATGTATAATTTTAGTATGCTTTTTGATTTTTCTCTATAGCATTTGGTTTTGGTTCTGCATTCTTCTATATGCTTAACTTTTTGACATTGGGTTATAATATGATTCATGAATTTTGCTGGATATATTGATATTGCTACCCCACAAATGATTCTTTAGTGGTGCATTAGGTGTATCGATTTTATGTTGTGACTCACTGAAAGTGTATAGAGGGATTAGGCTTGATTTCTTGAGTTTTGTGGATTTTAGTGCATTTGGTTATGATCTCATTGTTGGTTATGTTGTAGACTAGTGGAGGATTGATGGTAGTTTTTGACACATTCTGATTATAAAAGGGGATACAGAGGTTCTGTAAAGAGTCATGAGTCAGTTAGGGTTGAGAGCGTATTTTGATTATTAGGATGGCGAGTTGTGAGTAAAGAAAATTATAGATGGAAAGCTTGTGTAGAATTGCCAACAAGAGGAGTGTGCATAAGTTAAGTTATTCTTGAGAGGCTTCTTTGATGTATTTATGGTTTGGGTTAATGTTGTATTGACGATATCAACTTTGTGGGATGACGACTGGTGCTTGCTAGATTATGTAAGAAGACCTTACGGTGTCAGAATTGGTACAACCAACTGAAGGGATCACATTTGAAAGATTTTAGTTGGATGAGAAAGGATTTTTAGGCATTAATGCATTGCATATTGTTTACTTCCTTTGTGACTGACCTTTGTTGCATGGAGGGATTGACAGTATTGAGACTGTCCTCGATTAGGTTTGAAGGATTCCAGCTTATGATGGTGTTGCTTTGTTTTGAGAAAAAATTTACTTGTAGCAAATGTTACTTCTATAGCTAAGTATCCTAATGGGATATTTTTGCTCATGAGTTTTGCGTTTTGGAGTATGTGTTACTATTCCTTAGCTCTTGTATTTAAATAAACTGAATAGAAACTCACATTATGAAAAGGTTAAGGAAATTATTCATAAAGGGTTTTGATGTATTTCGAGTTTACCCATGAGTTTGGGTTACAAATTTGGGGTCTTTATCAGTAGCTTATGCAAAGTTAAGCAGTAATTCTCTTGAGTTTATCTTTAAGTTGGGCATACGTGAGTAAGACATGGTGATTGCTGCTCTTCTTCTATGAGCTGATTATTTCTTGTTACAGTGGGCCGCATATCTGTGCGAGGTTAAGAAGACTCCTTATTCTACCAGTTTAATAATGACTTCAATTGATTGATGGCTTTTGCACATTGAGGTCTACAAATGTTATTCTGATGAGTAGCTTGAGTTTTTAGTGTCATTTAGAGATTGTATGCCTATGGTTTATAGTGTGTCTTGGTGACCCTCAATTTCCTCAAAAGGTTTGAGTTATAGGTTTTGGCTGTTGTCACACCCTTTTTTTAACTCTAAAATAAAGGATTTTAAGTTTTGAAAGAGTTTTTATTATTAAGTGACAAAAGATGAAAAGTATTTCGAAAAGGATTCATTTTATAATTAACTCAGAGTCGCCACTTGGCATAATGGGGTGTGCCAAGTCACCTTTGAAAATCCTTTTTCAAAACTGTTTTTACTCTTAAACTGATCCGCAAACAGAGATTCCAGCTAAGGAATTCTGTTGACCGAGGAAAAGGTGTTAGGCACCCCTCGATCCCGTGGTTCAACCACGGTCGCTTGGTGGAGCATGTCGGCTAATTTAACACTATGAATGTATAAACCACACAAAGTACGCAAAATAATTAATCAAACAAACAAAACAAAAATGATCCAAAATTTAATGTCCAGTTCAATTATACAGTCCTGAAATAGAAAAATGTGGAAACATAAACCTACTCTATTCTAGGCTAATCCTAAACTACGCTCCATTGCTTTCTCCACCCGACGTCCCGGACCTTGATCGTGTGCCGTCTTCAAGTACATGATACTTCAGGGCATCCCCCGGTGAATAAATACAATTACTTCGAGGCATTCCCCGGCCAAATGAGTACAATTTAAGTTTTTCGTACGATAAAGTAAAACGAATAATTCATGCACATATTCAAATATTTCAACAAATCGTTATTTCTAAATTTGACTACCCGACCTACATTTGCCTATTCAAGTTCAACATATCACAATTCTATCCTATTCAACATTATCAATGCATTAAAATTAATCAACATTCATTTTAGCAATTTTTAATTCCCACCCCCAATTTCATTTTAACACAAAATTTCTACAATTCACGATTAATATTTCAACAATCCACAATCACTATAAACTCAATATTCATTATTCACATCACTCACAATCGTAACCAACAAAATCAACAATCAATCAATACAAGCAGTTATTCATCACCAACGAAGATTAAACGACACACGAATATTCAATTCGAAATACGAAACATCTAAACAATAAAATAGATGAGAGAAAGAGTAGAGTTGGACCTCGATTGAAGATTTTATAGTGCAAAAATATGTGATCGAAAGACAAAGCAGGATCCAAAAACTCTCTATTAGAACCTCAATCACGAACTGACCAACCCAAATCAAAGACAATGACCAACCCAAACACAAATCGAGGTTCTTAACCGAAATTAAGGACTGTCGTCACTCGAAATTCAAGCGGTGGGGAAATTACCATTTTACGGTGAAGTTTGGAGTGGCTCGTGGACTACCACGACTGATTTTGGTCAAAGGTTAGGAATTTTAGGTTGGCAATGAAGCTGGTTTTGGCGTCGAGGAATGAAAGACGATAGAAGCGACTTGATTTTTTCAACTGAGATGGGGTTTTCCGGTCGACCTTCGGTGGGTTTTCCACTATAACAATTATAAAAAGAAACCAAGGGGACATTTTTCGGTCAAATTCCGGCGAGTTTCTCACCAAAATAGTCAATCTCCACCTATTCTCTCTCTCCTGATCTCTCTTCCTCATGCTATTTTCCCTCTAAATCGGCCCTCAATTTTAGTGTTTTATCCCTTCTTTGGTCTCTCTCTCTCCAGTGTGGTATGTGTATCTGTGTGTGTCGTGTTTTATAGTTTCTCGTAAGGATGTGTTCTATGTATATGTGTAGCAGTATGTGAGGGTGTGGAGTGTTACTGTGCGTTTGTTGTGTGCAACATAAGGAAGATGGTGAGTGGAATTCTCTTTTATCTTCTCTTCTCCTTTTTTGTCAAAGAATGGAATATAAAACCAGAAAAAATCACCCTCCTTTCAGTGATTCCTTTTTCCTTTTTATATATGTGAGGGTGTATCTATATCTCTATTGAGAGATCCCTGTCCCTGTTAAAGGCCAAATGCCATGTCAAAAATGTAGGAGGAGGATCACATGGGTGTAGAGTGTGGGGTAGGGATAGGTTGTTAGGATAAGATAAAATTTATTATGAGTTGTTATTTTTTATTATTTTGTGGAGTATAATTATACGGGTGAAGGTGCGTGGTAAGGTGAGCTAAAAATGGATAAATTGAGTTTTGAGAGGGACAAAATTAGGTGTCTACAGCCTGCCCCCTTTGAATGTAAACACAAAGTATTTTCAACAAATAAGTAGAAAACGAGACAGAATTTTATCCCGACCATTATTCAAAAAGAATGAAACAGAAGGAAGGAAGGAAATAGAGTCTACACTTTGGACATCCTACCTACCCAAGTGACGAGGGAATCAAGTCACAGGTATCTCAAAGGACTGAAAGAAGGGGGACTATACCGAGTTGGAGATTCGAGTGAGGTTCCATCGAGGTTCCGACCTGCGGCTCTGTCATTACATCAAAAATAAAAATTACAAGTTAACACCTAAATGAAATTACAAAAATCCTATCTATGCAGCTTCTTTTAGACTCTTGACTTGAGTTTCATAACCCTATTCTTCAGGAGGGCTCATGACTTGCAATTTCTTCAACTAGTTGTTTGGCTTTCAATTTCTTCAACTTGTTGTTTGACTTTTAACTTCTTCACCTTGTTATTTGACTTTCAACTTCTTGACCTTATTTCTTGACTTTCAATCTCTTAACCTTGTTACTTGACTTTCAATTTCATCACCATATTCTTTAGGCGGGCTCTTGACTTACCATTTCATCACTCTGTTCTTCAGGCGGGCTCCTGACTTTCAATTTCATCACCCTGTTCTTCAGGCGGGCTCCTGACTTGCTATTTCTATATGTTGTCTTTCAATTTCTTCACTTTGTTTCTTGACTTTCATTTTATTCGCCCTGTTCTTCAGGTGGGCTCCTGAAATCACATCAAAACTAAAAAAAAATTTATCCCAGACCAATATTTGTAATACCCCATAAAATCCTAAGTCTGAAATTCAGCTCGTTTAGCTCTTAAAGATCTTTAAAAGATTCAACACTTAGAAAATTTTGGCAAGTATTCCAACACTTAGCCTATTTCCAAGCCTCCAAACTTCAGGGATTTATTTGACAACCTTTCCGACCTTCGTTTTTGGATTTTCAAGTTGCGTTGCGATTGGGGAATCCAAGAGTACATCCCAGGTAAGTTTCAGAATTTTTGGAGTAGCGTAAATACACGTTTAGGTGCCTAAAATAGTGGCACCATGCAATTAGCATGCGTCGCATGCTCTATAGCATGCTCTAAAAATTTTTAGCATTTCAGGGTTAACTTCAAACAATCATAACTTTCTGTATATATTTAACTCTGAGAGAAGCTATATATAAATGGAAATTTCTTTGAGTCCTCTTTCCAGTGCAATTGGTTTCATCCAATTTGAACATCGGAGTAAAAAGTTATAATCAATTTATTTCAGCCTATCAGACAGTCAACAGAGGGACAACTGCGTCTTTCTCTCTTTCTTTAGGAGTATTTTGGTCATCTTCCACCCCTATATATACCCCTTAACGCTGAATTAAGCCTCATTTTTAGAAAAATATACTCCTTTTCTCTAATTTCTCTCAAGAACAGTAAGAGTGATTTTCAATTGAGGATCCAAATTCAAGAATTTTCTCCGTCAATCTTCGTAAAATTAAGAATTAAGGTATGCGTTGTGTTCATCCATGGATTCCTTTCATCCTTAGAGCTTAAGAATCAAGTTTTAAATTATGTATTGTGAATACTTTGTTGTGGTATGATTATGTTCATGTTGATGGTTGTTGTATGGTTTCAAGTTGGGATTTTTATGTATTTTCATGAAGTTATATTAGTATGTAAGTTGAAATCTATGAAATTAGTTGGTTATGATATCTATATTGTTGGATGTTGATAATAAAGTTGTTGATGTTGAATGATTTCCAAGTTGGAATCTTTATGTGTTATTATGAATCTATGACACCATGTGAGTTGAAAACATGTAAAACTTAGTTGTTCATGATGTAAAATCTTATGGTTTTACCTATGCCTAAATTGTGCATGCAAGGTGTTCGATGAAATGCTTAGAATAATAATAATCATGTTTTCACGACTTAAGAGTACCAAGTAACAAGTATATGCTCTATGCTTTATGATTCTACATGAATTCCATGTTATTGATATATATTATGGCGGTGATATGTAGTGAACATGTTGTTGAAGTTAAGAAAGTACTTCCATATTGAATGTATCCCCTCCCACGTATGAAATGTTGAGAACCATGTGTAGTATTGAATCCCCTACTTATGATATTGTGAATTGTGGACTCTATTCCTATGAACAAGTCAATCATGTGTGTCAGTTTCTTTCCATCAAGTCCTGGGGGTACTTGTACCCAAAAAACATAGTTGTGTGCCTAGAGCCATGTCATGTTTTCACGATATCCACAGTCAAGCCATGTTCCATAGAACTCAGTCAGTCATGTGACTCAAGAAAAATGCAGTAACTCAGTATTCTCAGAAATTTGATGAACTCAGTCAGTCGTAAGTAGTATTTCATCAGTCAACATAACTCAGTAATCCAACTCAGTATTCATGTTCAGTGTCTATTCAGATGAGAGTAGGATTCAGCACCGAGCGAACCCCAGGATGGGAATCCACACTGCCAGATTGAGGGTGAGATTCCTAGAAGCAATCCTTTATTCCAGAACTATGTAGCCAACATAGGTTGAGACATCAACACTACTAACTTTAGAATTGATGAGGCGGATACCCGCCATTTTCTTATGGGGACACTGCCAGATTGAAGGGTCATTCACAACTTGTCTTTAACCGTGGTACGGTATTGGCACCCTTCCAATCAGGGTACAGATTGGACCCTGATTTAGCTATTGAAGTATATTCGGGGCATGTTGATTAGATGAATTTTTCCACAGTTACAGTTTCAGTATCAGTATCAGTAAAAGAACTCATATAGTTCATCAAAATATTAGGACTGTCAGATACAGTCAACTCAGTTACAGTACGAAACCTAACTAGTTCCACTACCATCAGACTCTTAGTTACAATCACTTATGTTGTCAGTTATTAGTATCATGTTATGACAGTTTCAGTCTTGTAATCATGTATGTATTCTCACGTTCATATTAGTAAGTTAGTATAGTTCATGTATATGAACCCTTTGCGTATAGCATACCTCACTCGTATACTCAGTACATTCTGTTGTACTGACGCATTTACGCTATGGTGCTTTCTCTTATGTTACACCATAGGTTTAGAGGCACGAGCTTTGGAGCAGCAGTAGTTGACCAATTCCAGCTTTCAGCATCAGTGGTGAGTCCTCATCATGCGAGGACATATTTTAGCTTGTGATTTTAGTACTCAATTTTATTTTATTATTTTATTTCAGTTTTCTAGACGGAGTTAGTTGGGAACATATCCCATTCAACTCCTTATTTAGACAGTTAGAGGCTTTCAGACGATTACAGTATCTTCAGATTTAGACTTCAGTATTTTCAATTATTTTGGTATTATGATACCCCTTTCAGATATTATTATGTTTCATTCAGTATTGAACCTTATGGCCTTATAGTATTATGTATTCCACCTTTATGCTCTATATTATGTAGTGTACAGGTATAAATATCAGTCATAGGTTAGCTTGTGGTCCTTCTGGGTCATGGGCACCATGTACCATTCCGATTACTAAAATCGGGGCGTTACAAACTTGGTATCAGAGCCTAAGGTTCAATAGTGTTCTAGAAAGTCTGAAAGCCGTATCTAGTAGAGTCTTGTACAAGGGTGTGTTGCACGCCACATTCATGTGCAAGAGGCTATGAGATATTTTAGAAACAGTTTTCCCCTCTTGTACAAGATGTAGATCTCCTGTTAATTAGTTCGAAGTTAGTGAGGCCTCAGTCATAGGGCCTGATTTAGTATTCGAGAAAGTTTAATTGATTAGAGAAAGACTCCAGGCTGCTCAGAGCTGACAGAAGTCTTATGCAGATATTCATAGAAAGGATCTCGAGTTTAAGATTGATGACTTTGTCTATCTCAAGATCTCTCCCATGAAGGGAGTGAAAAGATTTGGTAAAAAGGAAAAGCTCAGTCCCTGATATGTCGGTCCTTTCAAGATTCCCTGTCGCTTTGGCAAAGTAGCTTATCAGCTTGAACTGCCTTCAGATTTAGCCATAGTTCATCAAGTCTTCCATGTCTCTTTGCACAAGAAGTGCATAGGTGACCCATCAGTTGTAGTCCCCATTCAGAGCTTAGATATTTAGAACAACCTCTCCTATGAGGAGATACCAATTGAAATTCTAGACTATCAGACTCGTAGATTGAGGAACAAAGAAGTCCCTCTAGTCAAAGTTCTTTGGTGGAATTAGTCCGTTGAGGGAGCCACTTGGGAAGTAGAAGCAGACATGCGAACCAAGTACCCTCATCTTTTTTTCGCTAATTCAAATTTCGCTCAAGGTAACGATTCTCCTTAAGCCTACTCAGTTTTATGTTCAAGTTTTCATTACAAACCTGGTATCTGCTAGCATTACGTATTCATTCATATGCCCATGTGTCAGTTTAGAAATGCATTCATGTATCAGTTCAGTCAGATAATCATGCATTAGTCTTGCATTCATGAATTTAGCTCACCAGTCATGCATCGGATATGTATGTTCAGTTATGCTATATTCAGTTAAGCATTCATGTTAGTTCATAAATCATATGTCGGTTGAGCATAATCTGTATACACGTCGTCTTATTATTTCTTCCCTCTTAGTCAGTCTTATTCGAGGATGAATGTTCCTAAAGGAGAGATATTGTACTACCCCATAAAATCCTAAGTCCGAAATTCAGCTCGTTTAGATCTTAAAGCTCTTTAAAAGATTCAACACTTAGAAAATTTTGGCAAGTATTCCAACACATAGCCTATTTCAAGCCTTCGAACTTCAGGGATTTATTTGACGACCTTCCCGACCTCCGTTTTTAGATTTTCAAGTTGCGTTGCGATAGGGGAAGTCAAGAGTACATCCCAGGTAAGTTTCAGAATTTTTGGAGTAGCGTAAGGGAACGTTTTGGTGCCCAAAATAGTGGCACCATGCGATTAGCATCCGTCGTATGCTCTCTAGCATGCGTCGCATGCTCTATGGCATGCTCCAAAAATTTTCAGCATTCAGGGTCAACTTTAAACGATCATTACTTTCTATATATATATTTAATTGTGAGAGGTTCTATATATTAATAGAAATATCTTTGAGTCCTATTTCCAATGCAATTGATTTCATCCAATTTGTACACCGGAGTAAAAAGTTATGATCAATTTACTTCAACCTATCAGACAGTCAATAGAGGGACAACTGCATCTTTCTGTCTTTCTTTAGGGGCATTTTGGTCATCTTCCACCCCTATATATACCCCTTAACACCGAATTAAGCTTCATTTTCAGAAAAACATATTCCTTTTCTCTAATTTCTCTCAGCAACAATAAGAGGGCTTTTCAATTGAGGATCCAAATTCAAGAATTTTCTCCGTTAATCTTTGTAAAATCAAGAATTAAGGTTTGCGTAGTGTTCATCCATGGATTCCTTTAATCCATAGAGCTCAAGAATCAAGTTTTAAATTATGTATTGTGAATACTTTGTTGTGGTATGATTATGTTCATATTAATGGTTGTTGTATGATTTCAAGTTGGGATTTTTATGTATTTTCATGAAGCTATGTTAGTATGTAAGTTGAAATCTATGAAATTAGTTGTTTATGATATCTATATTGTTGGATGTTGATAATCAAGTTGTTGATGTTGAATGATTCCCAAGTTGGAATCTTTATGTGTTATTATGAATCTATGACACCATGTGAGTTGAAAACATGTAAAACTTAGTTGTTCATGATGTAAAATCTTATGGTTTTACCTATGCCTAAATTGTGCATGCAAGGTGTTCGATGAAATGCTTAGAATAATAATAATCATGTTTTCACGACTTAAGAGTACCAAGTAACAAGTATATGCTCTATGCTTTATGATTCTACATGAATTCCATGTTATTGATGTATTGTGGTGGTGATATGTAGTGAACATGATGTTGAAGTTAAGAAAGTACTTCCATGTTGAATGTATCCCCTCCCACGTATGAAATGTTGAGAACCATGTGTAGTATTGAATCCCCTACTTATGATATTATGAATTGTGGACTCTATTCCTATGAACAAGTCAGTCATGTGTGTAGTTTCTTTCCATCGAGTCCTGGGGGTACTTGTACCCAAAAAACATAGCTATGCGCCTAGAGCCATGTCATGTTTTCACGATATCCATAGTCAAGCCATGTTCCATAGAACTCAGTCAGTCATGTGACTCAGGAAAAATGCAGTAACTCAGTATTCTCAGAAATCTGATGAACTCAGTCAGTCGTAAGTAGTATTTCGTCAGTCAACATAACTCAGTAATCCAGCTCAGTATTCATGTTCAGTGTCTATTCAGATGGGAGTAGGATTCAGCACCGAGCGAACCCCAGGATGGGAATCCACACTGCCAGATTGAGGGTGAGATTCCTAGAAGCAATCCTTGCGTTCCAGAACTATATAGCTAACATAGGTTGAGACATCAACACTACTAACTTTAGATTTGATGAGGCAGATTCCCACCATTTTCTTATGGGGACACTGCCAGATTTAAGGGTCACTCATAGCTTGTCTTTACCCGTGGCACGATATTGGCACCCTTACAATCAGGGTACAGATTGGACCCCAATTTAGCTATTGAAGCACATTCGGGGCATATCAGTTAGATAAATTCTCCCACAGTTATAGTTTCAGTATCAGTCTCAGTAAAAGAACTCAGATAGTTCATCAGAATATCAGGACAGTCAGATACAGTCAACTCAGTTATAGTACAGAACCCAGCTAGTTCAACCAGTATCAGACTCTCAGTTACAATTGCTTATGTTGTCAGTTATTAGTATCATGTTATGACAGTTTCAGTCTCATAATAATGTATGTATTCTCACGTTCATATTAGTAAGTTAGTATAGTTCATGTATGTGAACCCTTTGCATATAGTCTACCTCACTCGTATACTCAGTACATTTAGTTGTACTGACGCATTTGCGCTATGGTGCTTTCTCTTATGTTACACCATAGGTTCAGAGGCACGAGCTTCAGAGCAGCAGTAGTTAGCCAGTTCCAGCTTTCAGCGTCAGTGGTGAGTCTTCATCATGCGAGGACATATTTTGGCTTGTCATTTCAGTACTCAATTTTATTTTATTATTTTATTTCAGTTTTCTAGACGGAGTTAGTTGGGGACATGTCCCATTCAACTCCTTATTTAGACAATTAGAGGATTTCAGACGATTACAACATCTTTAGATTTAGACTTCAGTATTTTTAGTTGTTTTGGTATTGTGATACCTATTTCAGATATTATGTTTCATTCAGTATTGAACCTTATGGCCTTACAGTATTACGTATTCCACATTTATGCTCTATACTATATAGTGTACAGGTACAAATATCAGTCATAGGTTAGCTTGTGGTCCTTCGGGGTCATGGGCACCATGTAGTGTTCCGATTACCAGAATCGGGGCGTTACAATATTATTATAAAGAGATTTCATATGCCAGGAAAGTGAAGTTCCAAACACAAGAATTAAATTTTGCCCCAATTTATCATCAAAGGACTTTTGTGAAAGTCACATCATTATAGAAATCAAAGGGAATGACTCGACTAAAAGGTACATCTTATAGGAATCCAAGGAAATGACTCGACTAAAAGGTACATATTATAGGAATCAAGGGAATGACTCGACTAAAAGGTACATCTTCTAGGGGTCAAGGAGAATGACTCGACTAAAAGGTACATCTTCTAGGGGTCAAGAGGAATGACTCGACTAAAAGGTATGTCTTCTAGTGGTCAAGGTGAATGATTCAACTAAAAGGTACGTCTTATAGGAATCAAGGGGAATGACTCAACTAAAAGTTAGTTTTATAGGAATCAAGAGGGATGACTCGACTAAAAGGTACGTCTTATAGGAATCGGGGGGGATGACTCGACTAAAAGGTACGTCTAATAGGAATCAAGGGGAATGAATCGACTAAAAGGTACGTCTTCTAGGGGTCAAGGGGAATGACTCAACTAAAAGGTATGTCTTCTAGGGGTCAAGGAATGACTCGACTAAAAGGTACGTCTTATAGGAATCAAAGGGTATGACTCAACTAAAAGGTATGTCTTATAGAAATCAAAGAAAATGACTCGACTAAAAGGTATGTCTTATAAGGGTCAAGGAATGACTCGACTAAAAGGTACGTCTTATAGAAATAAAAGGAAATGACTTGAATAAAAGGTACTTCTTATAGGAATCAAGGGGAATGAATCGACTAAAAGGTACGTCTCCTAGGAGTGAAGGTTCAATTTAAGAAGTTTATCACCTAGTAAATGAAAACTGAAATTCCTGGATAAGAAAGTGTGTCTCCGAGGGATATAGGATGATGATTTTTTACGATGATTTGATTTTCAAACCTATGAAGCAACTTTGCTTCCTGCATTTGTAGAAGTGAGGCATTGTATCCCTTGATATTTATTCTCTGAAGTCCTTTCTTTGAAGGTAATATGTTTCCTGTTTCATCGAAGAAAATTTGTGAGTTTAAAACATGGTGGCTGGTTTGTGGCTTTAGGTTTTGCGGCGATCGCTCTTGTCCTCGTCACATTTAACCTTACTTCCAACTATTAGCATGTATCATTTACTTGATGAATCATTGACCCAAACTCAGATTAGTAAGAGTGACTGAAACAAACACAGTATCTCCGCTTTGCCATGCTTCTCAGATAGACCATTTGAACCTTGGTATTTTTATGAGTTTCCTGACTTGTCTGTTAACAAAACTTTCTGCATGCCCTTTTTTTCGGCTCACAATCATGTATCTTTCATGTGCTAGATTTTGTCTTGCTTTGTGCAATTAAAGAAGCTAATAGTTAGTTTTGAAATCTTTTCTCACTTGTTTTGACACAGAATTGACTTAAAGACAAGAAAGGAAAAAAAGAATGACAATTTTTTTTATTTGGATAACTGACTCAAGAAAGATAAAACAAAAATAAAAAGAAGAAAGAAAAGACAATAAATATCCCCATTTGAAACAAAGAAATAAAAAATTTATCTAAAAATGACAGTCAACTCTAATGATTATGCCATGCATTTTGGATTAAACAGCTTGATTTTTTCATCCAAACTTTCTACCAATTATTGTTGAGTTAATGGCCTTGAAACTGAGTTATTTCCTTAGGTCAATTACATTTAAGACCTCATTCGGCTAGTGGTGCCCAGAAGGGTTTTCGCCAACAAGCCTCTATCATTTTCTTTTCCTCAGTTCACCATTGCCTTATGGTATCCCTGTGGTTTTTTCACCAATGAGATTCTCAAATTTTTATTTCTCTCAACTCACAGTTGTCTTACAATGCCCGTGAGGGTTTTCATCGATAAGACTCTCTCATTATTATCTCTCTCAACTTACCATCATCTTATGGTGCCCGTGAGGGTTTTCACTGATAAGACTCTCATTTTTTATTTCTCCTGATTTTTATGCTGAGGAAGACAAGTAGATCCTAAATGCATCATCATATCCCTTGCATGCTTAGCCTTAATATCCTCAAAGATTAATCTGAAGGTTTTTATTTGGTTGTCACTTGGTTTTTGGATAGGGTTGGATAGAAAGGATGACATGAGGCCCAAACGACACTTGAAGTGGGGGACTTACAACTTTTGGAATCAACTCAAACAATGAGGATTAACTCATTCCCTAATTTCTTTTTACTGGGTGACTCTAAATGATTTATTTTGTTGGACCGAGCCCAGAATAGGGCTGCCTACGTATCTCACCCCCGAAAGAGGACAATCAGGTTCCGCGTAGTTCTGGCAGCTTGTCCTTTTGATTGATTCTGAGTTTTGTTTCTTTTTTTTCTCTTCTCTTTGGGATTTTTTTCTGATCCTATTTTTGATACTCTTCTCTTTTCTTTCCTTTTGGACATATTTTTTTTTCTCGACACTTTTCTTTAGAGTTTTGCTGACTTTATCTTGATTCCAAAAGAGGAGTATGAAAGAAAATAAAACTAAGGCTCAAATGGGGTAAACAAAGGATGACATATTGTTTGGATAGCAGAATAAAATGCCTTCGTCATATCAATCTTTGAAAATATAAGTACATAACATGCAGTTTGAAAGTTGGAGATGAAGATCATATGCGACATCTTTTACAACATTAACTTTGACTGAGTTGTGCATCACTGCTGGTTCTGCGCTTTTTTAGCATACAACTTCACTTTTGTTATACATTCCTTACATTGAATTACTCATGATTTTATGGAGCTAATTTTCTTTCTGTTCCTCTTGATATAGGATCACGCATCTACTGTTTGTCCTAATTAAGGCATGCCTTACAATTGATGACCAAGTTATTTTGGTGATTCTCAAAACAATTGCCTTAATTTTGAAAGAAGGTTTCAACATGATCACCAAATATCTTAACACGCTACCTATTTCTCACATGCTTTTTCTAACTTTAGCCCTCTGATTCAAAGTTCATGCTCAAATTGGATTTTAAGATCTAGTAAAGAATTCCACCAGCATGTCATATCACTAGAGCCAACATAAAATGTACTATGTAAAGAAAACAAACAAATAACATATATTTAAACACAAAGGAAAAAGGGACACTCTGTTTAGTTGAAATAAAAGATAGAAAAGGTTTGACCATAAACGACAAAAAGAACAAAACAAGATAGATCCCGAGCTACCGCCCTGAAATAATTTGGATAAAAGAAAAGAAAATAAAACAAACTACCATACCTCTTCGTAGTAGGGATCGGGGTGACTTCTCAATTGCTCAGCCTGACATATTAGCCACTGGTTTGCATATCAACATGACTAGAACTTCCACCACTGTCAGATATATTTTCTTCAACAAATAAGTTCTAGATCACCATGCTTAACTCATTGCCTCCCACATATTGTGTAGTACAGCGTGCTGGTGAAGAACTCTGTGGGATGGTTGAGGGGCCAATGTTTAGCACCACAATCAATGTATCTTGAATCATCTTTTCTATTTCTCTTTTCAAAGCATGACAATCTTCAGTACTATGACCCTAAACATCAGAATGATATGCACACCATACATTAGGATCAAAATTTCTTAAATGTGGGTCAAGTGTATACCCAAGGAGAGGAGTAATCATGCCCCTATATCTCAATCTCTAGAACAAACCGGCATAGGACTCCCTAATAGGAGTGAAATTATCCTTTTTCTTCCTCCTCTTTGTGAACTCTAGCCTTGGATGAAACTTGAATTTAGAGGTTCCTTCGTAAATTTGTGGGGGTTGAGGATGATGTTGAGGGACAGGTGCATGCCATTGTGGATAAGAAGATGGATAGGTACGCAATTGTACATTGTTCAAAGGACATTGATGAATTGGAATGAAACTCCTTGGATTTTGAAAAGAGGAACCTTATTGTAGATGAATAAGTGGATTTGATATGTAAGCTCGGGATTGAGGCTAACATTATTGGTGAGTTGGACCTCTCAAACTCTGCTTTGGACCAGGCATGACAACATATGCGTTTTCCTTCTTCTTTCTTTCAGTTTTCCTTGATTGATTCCAATATCATCCTAAATGTTTTACAAAATCATTGTGTCCACCAAGCTCTTCAAATTTTGATGTCTCAAACCTTGGAGGAAGATTAACACTTGAAAACTTGCCCCAGTTTTTATTTGAAACATCTTCATAGACACAAGTCCCACGGAACTTTTCATATCATTTTTTACACTCTTAACTTTCCCAACCATTTTCTCTGGGTCTTCTAGCATGCTAGGTTCAAGAGTATAACAATAATCATCACGAGTATTGAACAAGGGTGTAGTAGCAGCAAAAGGAAGCACAACCATTGGGCGGCTAGACAATGTAGAAGTCTCAGCAGAGGATTGAGCAATAAAATCACAGATGACATATGGTGTTGTGAATGTAGTTGGCTTATGCTGAGGTGCTAGAGAAAGAGTGACGGAAGTATTGAGATTCTTTTGGATTGGAATGAATTCTAAGGCATGTTATGGTGCAACAACAAAATTAGGACATAGAGCTTGTAATTGTGATGAAAAACTTAGGGTATTTATGGGGTCAATAGTAAGAAATGGAGGAGCAGGCAACCCACTGACCCAAGCTTGATACATTTCCATCATTTGTTGCCTTAGTCTCAAATTCTCTTCCTTTAAACTCTCAATTTCTTGACTTTTTGTTTAATCTGTGATGTCACTCTCTATATCCTTGTTGGATACAACTAACCCTTCCTTATATTTGGTGTGATATGAAGGACCAACCAGTATGCCACAAACCAACCACCGTAAACTAACTGAACAAGAGATAACAAATGCGTTAGAGTTTAACATTTTATCAGAACCTCTTTTATTTCTTTTTTTAAAAGATCATCGAACCCAAGAAGGGAGCCTACGTATCTCACCCCGAGAGAGGAGAATCAAGTGTGTGTAGTTCGTGAAGTCTTGCCAAAATGGACAAATAAACTAAACTCTTTATTTTTTCTTAAAATTTTAAGAAGAAAAGAAAAATGAAAACTTGTCAAAATAATAGACGAAAATCTTTTTGAATTTTTTGACTTTAATAACCTATACAAAATAAAACCTATGATTACCAAAGAAACTCTTTTTGGGTTTTCAATTTTGCATTTCATACGAAAATGAAACCTGAACCTATTAAAGGGAAATCTTTTGTAGTTTTCTTTTAAAGATGTATATGAAACACCTACTCTAAATGAAGAGTCAAGAAAATCTTTTTGAATTTTTGTTTTAATAAGATCCCCGAACCTGGAAAGGCTGCCTACGTATATCACTCTCAAGAGAGGAGAATCAGGGGTTCATAGTTCGTCCAGATTGGACAATTAAAAATTAAAGAACCGACTAAACCTTGACTTAAGAGACACGACTAAAGGCAGATGATGAATAACGACAATAAAATCTTTTTTTTTTTTTGAATTTTCAATTCGACACTTTACATAAAAATGACACCAACAACTATGAAAGAAAAATCCTTTGGTATTTTCGTTATACGAAATGTATAAAACTTCAACCCTCTTTTTTGAATTTTTCTTTTATAAAAAGCTCCAAAAAAAAATCTTTTTGGAGTTTTTGAATTGTGAATGCTTGCTAAAGGAAACAAAAGAAAAATCGTTTTGATGTTTTTAATTTTTGAAAAAATGAGTGCAAAAGGTAAAAATCTTTTTGACTTTTTGAATTGTGAAAAACAAAAGCCATAAAGAACACTAAAAGCTACGAAACCTTTTTTGACTCACTTTTTCTTCTTTTTTTTTCAACACTTTCTTGCCTACACACCTAACTTCTAACATATGTTTTCCCCAAATCAGTCTGTTAAATGGTCTCATCACCCTAAAAAAATATGATAATTAACACGTAGGATACTTTTAGGGCCAGTCTCTTACAAAGGACCAAGTGGGCCCCTCTAAGTCTTAATATGACGTACATAAGCGTGACCTAAAGGCTGAGCTATGATGGGGTTCACTATCAAGGCTGTTCGGGGAAGCGTATGATCGATAGTGGCTGCGACAACTTTCCACCCACTCCATACGTCCGACAGCTCCCACTCCTAAAATGAGGGTGACTCAACTAGAGTTTGTGTGTACGACATGCACTCTAGGACTTGTTGCAGAAATAATGACTCGGGTTATTCACATAATGCCAGATATAAAATGGTAACACATAAAGAAAGACTGTAAACACGTAGCACGTAGGCACACAACAATGATAAAATAAACACAAACGATAACACAAATAATGTTTATACACCCATAATGTCAAACTAAGCCTATACAACTACAAAAATAAACTTGAATTCTGAAAAATCCCCAGCAGAGTCGCCAGCGCTGTCACACCCTTTTTTAACTCCGAAAGAAAAGATTTTAAGTTTTGAAAGAGTTTTTATTATTGAGTAACAAAAGATGAAAAGTATTTCAAAAAGGATTCATTTTATAATTAACTCAGAGTCGCCACTTGGCATAATCGGGTGTGCCAAGTCACCTTTGAAAATCCTTTTTCAAAACTATTTTGACTCTAAAATTAATTCGTGAACAGAGATTCTGGCTAAGAAATTCTGTTGACTGAGGGGAAGGTATTAAGAACCCCTCGATCCCGTGGTTCGACCACGGTCGCTTGGTGGAGTATGTCGGTTAATTTAATACTATGAATGTATAAACCACACAAAGCATGCAAAATAATTAATCAAACAAACAAAACAAAAATGATCCAAAATTTAATGTCCAGTTCAATTATATAGTCTCGAAATAGAAAAATGCGGAAACATAAACCTACTCTATTCTAGGCTAATCCTAACTACGCTCCATTACTTTCTCCACCCGATGTCCCGGACCTTGATCGTTTGTTGTATTTAAGTACATGATACTTCGGGGCATCCCCCGGTAAATAAATACAATTACTTTAGGGCATTCCCTGACCAAATGAGTACAATTTAAGCTTTTCGTATGATAAAGTAAAACGAATCAGTCATGCACATATTCAAATATTCCAATAAATCATTATTTCTAAATTTGACTACCCGACCTACATTTGCCTATCCAAGTTCAACATATCACAATTCTATCCTATTCAACATTATCAATGCATCAAAGTTAATCAACATTCATTTTAGCAATTTTTAATTCCCACCCCTAATTTCATTTTAACACAAAATTCTACAATTTACAATTACTATTTCAACAATACACAATCACTATAAACTCAATATTCATCATTCACATCATACACAATCGTAACCAACAAATTCAACAACCAATTAATAGAAGAAGTTATTCATCACCAACGGAGATCAAACCACACACGAATATCCAATTCAAAATACGAACCATCATAAATAATAAAATAGATGAGAAAAAGAGTAGAGTTGGACCTCGATTAAAGCTTTTATTGTGCCAAAATATATGATCAAAAGACAAAGCTGGATCCAAAAAATCTCGATTCAAACCTCTATCATGAACTGACCAACCCAAATCAAAGACAACGACCAACACAAACCCAAATCAAGGTTCTCAATCGGAATTCATGACTGTTGTCACTCGAAATTCAAGCGGTGGGGAAATTACCTTTTTACGACAAAGTTCGGAGTGGCTGATGGACTAACGCAATTGAGTTTGATTGCGGGTTTAGGAATTTTAGGTTGGCGATGAAGCTGGTTTTAGCATCAAGAAGGGAAAGACGATGGAATCGAGTTGATTTTTTTACTAAGATAGGGTTTTTCGGTCGAACTTTGGTGGGTTTTCCACTATAACAGAGATAAACGGTAACCAAGGGGATGTTTTTCTATTAAATCCCGGTGAGTTTCTCACCGGAATAGTCAATCTCCACCTATTCTCTCTCTTCTGATCTCTCTTTCTCATGCCATTTTTGCTCTAAATTGATCTCTCAATTTCAGTGTTTTCTCTCTCATTTGATCTCTCTCTCCAATGTGGTATGCGTATCTGTGTGTATGGTGTTTTATAGTTTCTCATGAGGATGTGTTCTGTGTATATGTGTAGCAGTATGTGAGTGTATGGAGTGTTGCTGTCCATTTGTTGTGTGTAGCGTGAGGAAGATGGTGAGTGAAATTCCCTTTTATCTCCTCTTCTCTTTTTTTGTCCAAGAATGGAATATAAAAACAGAAAAAATCACTCCCTCTTTCAGTGATTCCTTTTTTCTTTTTATATATGTAGGGGTGTATCTATATCTCTATTGAGAGATCTCCGTCCCTGGTAAACGCCAAATACTGTGTCAAAAATATAGACGGAGGGTCACATATGTGTAGAGGGTGGGGTAGGGATAGGTTACTAGGATAAGATAAAATTTGTCATGAGTTGTTATTTTTTGTCATTTTATGGAGTATAATTATACGGGTGAGGGTGCATGGTAAGGTGAGCTAAAAACGGATAAATTGAGTTTTGAGAGGGATAAAATTAAGTGTCTACAACTGTTGGATGGAGACCTAGTGTACACAATGTGGCCTTAAGGTTTTGTGTAGCTTTGATATTAATTTCTGACCTAGTAGTTGTATCCTAGGCTGTGGTGTAGTTTGGCTTGACAGTAATAGTATCGTCCTTATGAGGTTTTATTAAGTATTTTGATGGTAAATAGTTTATTTATGGGTTCCTTGGCTTTTGGTGGGTTAGAGGATTATTTTTTGTCTTGTGATTGTACTCAGTGTCTTGTGGTGTTTGGGTCAAGTTTATTTTAGATAAGTATATTTATTCTTTCTAATGTGTTTGACTTAGTTTTTGGGTATAGAGGAAGCTCAAAAAATATAAAAATTCGACTTCACTAATGTTTTGGACTTAAAGGCTTATGATGTGACCCGGTGAGTTATGTGATATATTTCTGGTTCTATGGTGAGACTGGTAGTTCTATGATTGGAACTCTGCATTAGGATGCTTGCTTGATATTTTCTCGATAGAATATCCTATCATATACTGGTTTCTTACAATTTCTTGCATGTATGTTTGAGGAAAAGCGTGAATTTCAGTGGTGGATACAGTAATGACCCTCATAGGGTGAAATTTAGAAATTTCAGTATTTTGACTATTTTATCCTTTGTTATAGTTGCTACATGTTGATTCTGGAGTATGGATGGTTGGCATGACTTCTAAGGCTTTCGGTAAGGTTTAGGTAAAGTATGACATTATTTTTAGGCTTCAAGAGACAATAGTTGACTTCAGTCAATATTTCTTGATATAGGTGCCGAAGGGCAATTTGGATTGTGCCAAAAGATCTAGAATGTCAAATGTGGGTTAGTACCAAGGTTGGTTCGATTTTAGGAACTTTATTGACCCTCCATTTGGAAAATAGTAAAAAGGTGTCCTAGAGGTTAATTTTGTGAAAACAATCCCTTTTGAAAATCCAACATTGCTATTGAGTCTGAACGT
Source organism: Capsicum annuum (assembly GCF_002878395.1). NCBI lineage: Eukaryota > Viridiplantae > Streptophyta > Magnoliopsida > Solanales > Solanaceae > Capsicum > Capsicum annuum. The sequence continues at coordinate 81,377,681 of NC_061111.1, forward strand.
CAAATTTATCCTAGTAACATTATTGGTTTAGTTTCGTGGGGTCCCAAACAAATCTCAGGGGTCCATTCTGAGAGTTTTAACTTGTGACTTTGATGGTTTTCAGTTGTCATCTAATGCATACCCATTTTTTCTTCACATTCGCCGCCTTAGGCTCACGTTCGCAGAGGGTTATGCCATTTTTTCTAAATGTTCTCACTCAGAGGCCCGCATTCGGGCAACCTCGCAATGCAGCCAAGGGCCCGTGTTCGCAAAGGATAATGACATGGATTGATTAAACACCCTCTTTCGGCCTCAAATTATATTATCTTAAATTTTGGACTTCTAGAACTCAGATTAAGATGATTTCAAAGGGGCTTTAACGATTAGTTCCATGTGTAAGTTATAAATCCTTATTCCATCATTCCCAAAAATTTCATCTTCAAAATAACTTTAAATCCATTATTCTAAACGTGTCTATGGGGTTTTGCCTTGATAAATTATTGTATGAGTTTTTCTTTGATTTGAGATTCGATTTCTACTCGATTTCACATGGATTTTTAGCTATAGACTCCTAAGAGATGAGGAATATTATTCTTCGATAAAATTTTACCCTTTTATTTTTAAACTTAACTTTTAAACCCTTTTTGGACCCATCTTAAATAGGGTTAATATGGGTGTTATTAGCTTTCTTTTGACTTGTAGATGTCATCTTTGAGTAGATTAGACATATTTGGTGTTGACTAGAGGGAGTCTAGCTTCAGATTGGGTCTTTGGATGGTGTTTGACCTTATGAATCTTTATTTAAGGTAAGTTGAGACGTGCCTTGACTCTTTCCAAGTGCTTATGTGTTGTATTCTTGTTGGTATGTATTATTGTGATTGTTTAGGATTGGGTGTTCCACTTAGGTGACAAGGCAAGAATCTTCGTGGGTACTAGAGTCTTTGATGCACTGTAGTTAGATAAATATTTATTCTAGTTAGTTTTTCTACTTATAAGTATCTCTAGGGTGGATTGTAAATGAATAACTTGGTGTTGTTGAATAATTGATAGGGATTACCTGTATTATGATCTTGCATCGGACTTGGTTACTTTTTATAGGATAGTAGGTCACTCTTACCTTGTTATGAAATGGTTGAGGTTTGGTAAACACTTATATAAATGGACTTGTATTAGTTGATGAAAAATAGTGTATAAAATAAACTAGGTTTGGGTAATTCCATGATATGTTATTGTTGGGATTGCATTTTGTTTTGTATTACCCATGTATGGATTATGTGAACATATTTATGAACCTGTGTAACTACTTATGATTGTGTGTTCTAGTAGGGGCTTATATGTATATTGCTTGTTGATTTGAGAGGATATATTATTCTGATGCCTGAGTAGGGGCTTGACTTGATGTTATTATTCATGTTTGCCCATTAGAATGCCTTATCTATCATTGTGTCACCCTAGTGGGGGCTTGACCTGACATTCTTGGCTTCATTTGAGCATTTAATTACATTATTACTTGTAACACCCCAGGTTTTGGCCTCTGAAAATATCATATGTGTTGAGCTCACTGCCCAGGCAACGATTCACGTGATAAGTTGTTATCACTTGTCATACGTCATATGGTGCCAATGTAGCCTAACCGGTAAGGATTGTCTAAGTTTCTGTTTGGATCATGACTATGACCCTACCAGTCATAAGGTGAGGTCACGAGTCATACGGTGTGACTCGTGATCAAACCAGTAGAGGTGGTCTTGGGTGCTTCCCAAACTACGAGTCGTGGTGATGATTCGTGACCACAATCTTTACGAGACCCGTAGTAACTGGGATTTATATTTCCTGGATGATTTTATTAAGGGTATTATGGACTTTTCCTTCCATTCCATTGCTTTCCATGATTTAAAACCCTTCCTTTCGTCCTATTTTAACCAATTAACATAATCATAAACTCCTTTTCTCTCTCAAATCCTTAAGTCAAGAACAAAGCTAGGGTTTCTAAGAATTGAGCACCTAGGGTTCACATTATGGTCTTCTTCTCCAATTCTTGGTATTTACAGGCATGTATATCTTTCCTAATTTGATTTCATATAAAAACATGCATTTCATCATGGTTTGTGTGAATTTATTATGGGTTTTGAATGATGTATTAAGGGTTTTGAATGATTGTTACTTAGTTGGTTTTCCCATGGTGTACATGCATTTATTTTTACTTTATGAATAGATTTTTAAGCCCATTGGGGTGCATGGGCATGCTGAATAGAATGGGGTCATGGATTCCTCCAATTTGATGAAAATTAGTTTGATAAATTATGGGGTTCATGGATTCTCCTAACTTTATGGCTTAATGGTTTGGAATTGGATTTAATCTCAACCCAATTTTATGAAATTGGTTGTAAAACATGGATACATACATGATTTAACTCACTTTGAAACCCTGCATTGCATAAAAGGTTAATGGAACACAAATGATTTTGAAAGGCCTTGGAGGCCATAGATTAATTTTAAATTAAAACTTAGGAGTCAAATGAGGGTCATGGATTCCCCCTTTAAATGGGTAGATGGGGGTCATGGATTCCCCCATCTTACACAGATTAGCTTGCAAGCATAATTGGTATGATGATACCAAACTGCTAATGCCTTGATAAATGACTCCTTGGTTAAATGGATGAGTTTATGTTCAAGTATTTTAATTGGGCTTAAATGGAGTTGTGTAGCTTGCCATGGAAGGTGGAGGTCTTGGAGGGACTGATACTGGAAACCACGTTTTCCAACATGGAGGTATTCATGATCATGTTCATAGTTCACACTTGATATATATATACGTTAGATTAGGATAGAGTTGTGGTTTTCTTGGCCTTTTCTTGGACTTCCCTAGTTCATGTGGCTAACACACATCGGGACCTTCCATGGAAGAAGCTGGACCCATTTAGCTTGTGGGTGTTTTTAGGTTAGTTAGAGCTACACTGTCGAGGAAAATGGTTTTAAATATCATGCTTAAAGCTTGTACCCTATCCCGGCATCTTATATATATAAGTATATGCATGTATGTGAACATGTATATTAAGATTGATTTTGTTTTGGATTGCATTATATTATCCCTTATCCTGAGTTACATGCTAGCGCTCACCTTGCTAACTGTCCTCGAACGCTACATCATTTCATGATTTAGAGTCCTAGGGGATTCTTCGATTAACTTGTGTAGAGTTAGGTGATTCTGGTTTATTGATTGGACTGCGTTGAAGTGGTGCACGTACATCTTTCAAAAGGTCAGATATTTCATTAATTTCTTTATGAGTATCGAAATGCCTTCAGTGTTTTTTCATACTTTTGGATTGTTTTTTGGCCATGCATGTCCTGACCTAACTTGGTATTTTGGTTAGAGGTTTTTGTGGAAAAAGTGTGGGTGGTTATTGCTTATTTACTCCTAGTTTTTTTTTAGTACATTAAATATATTATCTGTATACTCTGGTTATCTTCCACTATTATTCATATTGTATTTTGGTTGGCTAGGCTTAGGGGTGGTCTCGAATCCTCGGTGGACTTAAGATACCTGTCACAACTAGGCCCTGGTTTGGATTGTGACAACTTGGTATAATAGCCTAGGTTCAGATTTATTGGGTTTCAACAAAGCCGTGTCGAGTATAGTCTCTTTTATAAGTGTGTAGTATAAGGGAGAGGTTATGAGGCATTTAGGAATGTTTCCCTTTCTTGTGTTCTATTTTGGGCTATAGAGTCTGGTGTCTTGAATTTTCCTAACTCCAGTTTACTCGTATTTCAGATCATGCCTAAGGATCTAATGTTCGTAAAAACTCTAACAGACCCTCTGTCCTACCTGAGGAAAATATGGATGGAACTCAACCTGCTTATAAAGTGTAGAACTGGTCTAGGGTTCTTACTTTGGATTATACTGCCCCTCATGGAGTTCCACAAATTCCCGCTAGTCCTCCTTATGCTTCCCGAGCTGATGATACTCATTCCCCAATACCTTAGGGTGACATCTCTAATGTGAAGTTCCATCGGTCCATTCATTTACTTACTCAGTTGGTGACATCTCAGGCTCGTCAGTCGGATCATATTGGTTCTGTTGCTTCTTTTTATAAGGTCACCAGAGTTAGCTATTTCATGAGGTTGAATCCCCTAACCTTTAATGGCTCTAAGGTTGAAGGGTTTGTGGATAAGATAGAGAAGATATTTAGGATAATGCATGCTTCTAATTTTAAGGGTATGGAGTTTGCTGCATACTATTTAAAGGAAATAGCCTATCAGTAGTATGGGAATGTGAGAACTTGAGAGGTGATGATGCAGATCCAACTTTATGGGATAATTTTTTGGGTACCTTTCTTGATTATTTTTTTCTAGGAGTTGAGGGAAGCTAAGGTAGAGGAATTTGTGAATCTAAAGTAGGGCAAGATGAATGTGAAGTATTATGCCCTGAAATTTCAATAGTTATCTCATTATGCTCTGGAGTTGGGGTCTTCTATGAGGGTAAAGATGAGAAAAATTACTTTTGTGTTATCCCGTGACTTTGTATTGGAGAGGTAAGGCTGTAATGTTAAACAATGACATGGACATCTCTAAACTTATTATTTATATGCAGCAAGTTGAGGATGAAAAGAAGAGATAGGAAAAGATTGGGGAAAGGTAGAGTAAAAAAATTCAGGTATTCAAACCAGGGTGCAAATCAACAGGATAGTGGAAGAGATGGTAGGTAGTGAAGAAAGAAAAAGACTTGGGGAAATTCTGGTTCATATTCTTCGACTAGTGCTCCTTGTCCTAAGCCATCTGGTGATCGTCTCTTTCAGGATATCAATGGTTTGAAGGCATATGGTGTCCAATCTCAAGCTAGTGGTGCTCAGTCAGCATCATCATATCCTCCTTATCAATTTTGTGGACAGCATCACCGTAGTTAGTATGATGAGGGAAGGAATCAGTGCTATGATTGTGGTCATCCTAGTTATATGCAGCGACATTATTCGACAGCTAAAGTTTCCACGAGAGTTAATAAGGTCCCGATTGCTTCTTCTTTAACTCCTGAACCAAAGGGTTCTACTTCTAGTACTGATTGTGACTGGAATTATCTCTATGCTCTTGCTACTCTCTAGGAATCCAAGGCATCTCCTGACATTGTTACTAGTACATTACAACTATTCTCTTGTGATGTGTATTATTTTCTTGATCCAGGGTCTACCCTTTCTTATGTGACCCCTAACGTGGCTGTGCACTTCGGTTTTGGTCCTGAGACTATTCTCAAGCCTTTCTATGTGTCTACTCCAGTGTGTAATTCAATCTTTCATAGGAAGACCATGGTATATCTGATAGAGTTGAACATGGTGGATTTTGTTGTTATCTTGGGGATGGATTGGCTCTATCATTCTATGCTTCCTTGAATTATTGGACCCAAAAGGTTAGTTTCCAATTTCCTTATGAATCGGTTATTGAGTGGGGGGAAGTTGCTTGGTGCCTAGAGGGAGGATTATTTATTATCTTAGAGCCCGAAAGTTAATTTCCAAAGAGTGTCTTTATCATCTAGTTTGAGTTAAGGATTCTAATCTTGAGGGTCCCTATTTGCAATATGTCCCTATTGTCAATAAGTTTCCTAAAGTGTTTCTCGAGGATATTCCTGGTATTTCTCCCAATAGGGAAATAAAATTTTAGATTAATATTTTATCGAATACCCATCCTATTTCCATTCCTCTGTATAGAAAGGCTTTGACTGAATTGAAAGAGATAAAGAAGCAGTTAAAAGATCTCCTTGATAAGGGATTCATTCATCCTAATGTTTCCCCGCTGGGTGATCTCATGATTTTCGTGTATAAGAAATATAGGTCTCTTTGAATGTGTATAGATTATTGGCAATTAAATAAGGTTATAGCAAAGAATAAGTACCCTCTTCCTAGGATTGATGATCTTTTCGACCAGCTTTAGGATACTAGATACTTTTCTAAGATTGACCTTCGCTCAGGTTCTCATAAGTTGAAGATTTGGGAGGTTGATATTACCAAGATGGATTTTTGAACCTGGTATGGTCACTACGATTCCTTGGTGATATCATTTGGTTGACTAATTCTCTGACTACCTTTTCGGATCTTATGAATCAGGAATTTAGATAGTTTTTGGACTTGTTCGCGATAGTCTCCATTGATGATATTTTTGTTTATTCCATGAGTGAGGAGGATCATGCCAATCAACTCCGAATTGTGTTGCGGACTCTCAATGATTAAAGGTTATGTGCTAAGTTCTCTAAGTGTGAGTTTTGGATGAATACGATGACTTTCCTCGATCATGTTGTTTCTAGTGAAGGGATCAAAGTAGATCCAAAAAACGTTGAGGCGGTAAAGAGGTAACCTTGACCCACAACTCCAACCGATATTCAAAGATTATTGGGATTGCCTTAATATTATCGGAGGTTTATGAAGAGTTTCTTATTGATTATTGCTCCACTGACATGGTTAACCCTGAAAAAGGTTATGTTCTTTTGGTTTGATACTTACGAGGGTAATTTTAGAAGTTGAAGGATAACTTGACTTCTGTGCTAGTTTTGACCCTGCCTGAGGGTACTGATAGGTTCATTATTTATTGTGATGTGTCCCATATGAGACTTGGTTGTGTCTTGATGCAATATGGTAAGGTTATGGATTATGCTTCTAAGAAGCTAAGGTTCATGAAAGGAATTATCTGACTCATGACTTGGAGTTGGCTGCTGTGGTTTTTGCTTTGAAGATTTGGCATCATTATCTGTATGGGGTGCATGTAGACATCTATTCAGACCATAAAAGTTTACAGTATGTGTTCACTCAGAAGGAGTTAAATCTTAAGTAGAGGCGGTGGCTTGAATTTCTCAAGGACTATGATATAAGTCTACACTACCATCTAGATGTGATTGTTGATGCTCTTAGCAGGTTGTCTATGAAAATCTTATCATATGTGGAGGAGGAAAAGAGAGGATTGGTGAAGGATATTCACCAACTGGCTAATTTGGGAGTTTGTCTTTGGACTTTGAGGATGGAAAAATAGTTGTTCAAGAGGTGGTTAAGTTATCTCTTGGTGCTGAGGTAAAGGAGAAGCAAGTTTTGGACCGTATTCTGATACAGATGGAGGATGATGTAGGTCAACAAAAGGTTATGGCATTTGAGATTAGGGGAGATGGTATCTTGAGGTATCAAGGCAGATTGTGCATTCCTGGTGTTGATGGGCCGTGGGTATGTATTTTGGATGAGGCTCATGAGTCTAAATATACAATTCTTCAAAGTTCGACTAAGATGTATCATGAATTAAAGAAAATCTATTGGTGGAGAAAGATGAAGAAGGATGTAGCAAATTTTGTGGCTAAGTGTATGGTCTATCAACAAGTGAAGGTTAAACACTTGAGGCCTGGAGGGATGTCTCAAGAGATAGGATTACCTATGTGAAAGTGGGAGATGATCAACATAGATTTCATTATGGGTCTTTCTCGATATCAAAATCAATATGATTCGATTTAAGTGATTGATAGGATGAATAAGTCTACTCACTTCTGGCATATGAGGACTAACTACTATAAAGAAGACTATACTAAGTTGTTTATCCAGGAAATTATCAAGTTGCATAGAGCGCCAATTTCCATCATTGCAAATTAAGGTACGCAATTTTCTTCTCACTTTTGGTGTTAGTTTTAGAGAGGTTTAGGGACTGAGGTGAATCTTAGAACCATTTTCCACCCTCAGACAGATGGACAAGAAAAACAGACTATTCAGACTTTAGAAGATATGCTAAGGGCTTGTGTTATTAATTTTGGAGGTAGTTGGGTTGATCACTTACCTCTTATTGAGTTTGCATATAATAATAGTTATCATTTGAGTATTGAGATGTCTCCTTTTAAGGATCTCTAGGGTGGGAGGTGTAGGTCTCCTATTGGGTAGGTTGAGGATGGTGAGACTAGGTTGTTTGGACCTGACTTGGTTCACCAAGCCACAGAAAAGGTAAAGGTTATTAGGGATAGGATTATGACCGCCAAAAGTCCTATGCAGATGTGAGACAAAGAAAGTTGGAGCTTGTGGTTAATGATTAGGTGTTCTTGAAAGTTTCTCCTAAGAAGGGAGTTATGAGGTTTGGGAAGAAATAGAAGCTCAGTCCCCGTTATGTTGGTTACTACCAGATTTTGAGAAGAGTTTAGCATGTTGGCTATGAATTAGAGTTACTTGTGATTTTGGATTCTATTCATCCAGTTTTCCATGTGTCGATGTTGAAAAAGTGTGTGGGTGATACTCATTTGATTGTCCCTTTGGAAGATGTTGGTATTTTGAATGCCTTGTCCTATGAGTTGTAATGACCCTTCAGGTCATTAGCCGTGTTCTTTCTTACTTTCGCCGATAGAGCTCCTCCATAGCCGTCCCAAGTCATTAATGACTTTCTAGAACCGATAGTTCTGTTACGTGATGGTTCGTTTGGTTTTTAGAACCACTTTTCCAATTTGAATTCTTCGTCGATTCCGAATGGCTGCCGAGCAAAAAATTCAGTAAATTAATTTCGAATGCAAATTTTAACTGTGCCAGCAGCTATGTAATATAGATTTTAGTATAGATAGAGCCTTGGTTCGGATCCCACAGCACCCGAGCTTATTTTGACACATTGGTCAAAAAGTCAAAAATCAAAATATATGGGTGTGGGATCCACAAGTAGCCTAAATGACCTCAGATGGAAAATCTGACTTTACCAATGCGTCTGGAATATAAAATTTAGTAGGGTTACATAGTTCGTTTGCAAAAAATAGAGTACGAATGAGCACGGGAGGTCAAAAATAAGTTTTGACCTTGAGGGCCCATCTAAAACCGTATAAAAGGGTCTCTTTTTAGATTTTGGGGCATTCTTCATTTCTGTTAAAACCCTAGTAGCCTTAGGATATTGGTGACTAAAAAAATGAGTCTTGTGGGTTGATTAGAAGCTTAGCAACTTGTGTAATCCATCTTTTTACTACAAATCCAAGGTAAGAATTCCTCTAATTTGATATTGATTTCAAGGTTTCTAGACTCAAAATCCTAAATCATTGTAGGTCAATTGTAGCCCCAAATTGAGTGATTGACTCAAATTACTTGAGGGTTTTAACTCCCTAAAGACAATTAGGCTATGGGTTGGTCTTGGAAACTCCTTTCCAAGGGTGAAACCCAATTGGGATTTTGGTGTCCATTTGAAACCCATGGAACAATGGTGCTATAATGGGTATTTTCATTCTTGTTGTAATACTTAGATTGTATTATTGATAGCATTGCTTGTGGAAGGGGAAACTTCTCAGAAAAGAAAGGAAAAACTTGTTGGTTCGTGAGTTGCTTGGATTCAAGGTAGGTTTGGCTTACCCTTAGACTAGATTGACCTTATTTGTAATGTATTTATTGATATCTTGAGAGATTGGGCGGGGAACCTAGATGATAGTTGATTAGATGGTGAACTTGTTATTTATTGATTGCTATAGACTATTAATTTGTAAGATATGATATTTGACCCTTATCCTAGGATCTTGGTTAGCTTAATTGTGGTCTCATGACTAGTGTGAGAACACTATAGTTGTTCTAAGTAGACAAGAATGGTATACTTCTCTATCATTAGGGGTGTATTGACCTATATAAGGCCTATATAGTAGATGACCTTAGTGTTGGATTGACTTAGGAAGGATTCTTGAAGAGACTTTCCCTATAGACCTAGAAAGGATTGTTAAGCCCTTATGGTGAGGTATGGATGACTTAGCCTAATTCCGGGTAGAAACTAGATATGTGTTAGTAAGCTTGGCATTTTCGGGATTTAGAAGTGGGACTTGACCCACCTTAAGCTTGAACTAAGTAAATGCATAGCAACCTAGATACGTAGTGATTGTCCAAGCTACATACATATGTGTAGGAGTTGTGATGGTTGCACACGATTATCGGATTATCTTATGATCATAACTTGAATACCTTTGTTAAGTGATTAATATGCATGTTTAGTAAATCTTATACTCTTGTTGATATTCATATTACGTGTGAAGCTTATTAGTAAGGTAAAATGACAAGTGTTATCCCACATCCCTACTTCTTTATATATTGTGAGCTTTTCTGTATGCTTATTGGTTTGGCTATGCATGTGGATGTATGTTGTTGTATCCGAAGAAATATGTGATATTATGATGATGCCTGGTTTGAGTCCAGAGGAATATGTGATATTATGATAATGCCCGGTTTGAGTTTGGAGAAATATGTGATATTATGATGATGCCCAGTTCGAGTCTGGAGAAATACGTGATATTATGATGATGCCCGATTCGAGTCCAGAGGAATGTGTGATATTATGATGTTGCCCGATGAATCCGGAGGAATATATTGATATTGTGATGATGTCCGGTGAATTCGGAAGAAATAAGAACAATATGATGCCGTGTAGGGCAAATTTACTTATATGCATTGATATTTGTAAAGTTAGGTCGTTTGGGGCCAACCACCTATGTGCTTGAATTATGAGGTCTCTTTTGGTAAATTGTTATTGGTTTTTGTTCCAAATCACTATATAAGAAGTGTGACCCTTGTTGATGCTAAATTAGCTACTACAGGAAATTTATGCCTAATATTGAGTTAAGGCTTAGCGTTATGTGTAAACTTGCATAAAATTTCAAGGGCTAACCTAATATATATACTTGACTTGAATAAGAGGTTATATTATGAAATCTTGCCTAGTAAGGTGGCTTATATGATAACTAGCTACTTCTAAAATATATGATTATTATTTGGAACCTAGAAACCTAGTAAACTAGTTGGTGGACTTTACTTGATTAAAATATGAAAACTAGTCCTTAAGGTTGTGGCATGCTTAGTGATGATGGATTTAGTATTGCGTGATGATTAGTTAAATTATCTCCTAACATGTGAAGTTGAGATGGCTTAGTTGATAACTCATGTCATGATGATGCTAGTTAAAGAATGACCTTATGATAGTTGATTAACCTATACTATGGGTGGCTTGTAGTTTTTCCCCAATTTGATGACTAGTGATTTTAAAACTTGTAATCTTTTAACTTTTGGAAAAATAAGGTTAATTAGTATGGACTTTGCGGTATTTATCAATGAATTATAGAATTAATGATTACATGCCTATGCTATGACAATGTTGCTTTCTTTATGTTGAATTACGGTATGGTTATTTGGAAGTGGATTTCGGTAATGAGTCATGGCGGGTTTGTGCTACCCGTGGTTTTTGGTAAATTGATGGAGTAGCTGTGCTTTATGGTATTATTGGTTGTATTCTTTTGGATACTCTCCGGTGGTATGGGACGCCGTGATGAGTTCTTTGTTATGCTTTCTTTCATGTACTTTTCGGTGGTATGGGACGTCATGATAAGTTCTTGTGTGTATGTTCTAAAAATGGTTGATGATGATTATTGCAAGTAGATGTTTTGCTATTGTGTATATGGTTGTACGCTTTCTAAATGATACTCAGTTGTTATGGTGATTATGGAGTATATTGAAATAGTATTTCATGTTATTTCTTTAGTAGTATAGATGTTGTTACAGTGGTATCAAAGTAGTTTCAAGTTCGATCCTATCCCTTGACTTTAATATTATTGTCTTACTTTATATCGTCCATACATTATATTTGAGCTCAGTCGGCCAATGATGCCTACTAAGTACTCGTGTTTTGGTACTCATACTACACTATTGTACCTTTTTTGTGCAGACCTAGGTCCTAGTTGCCGCCGTTGAGCTAGTTCATGCGAGTTGTCTATTTGGAGACAGGGTGAGCTCTTGGAGATCGAGTTGCCCTCTTTCCCCTCTATCCTTATTTGTATTTTGCTTTCGAGACAAATGTATGTGATTATTTAAGACATTTTAGATTCTGGGATTGTAAATTCCTCTTGTCAAGTTTAGAAGCTCTTGTATTAATACTATCAGGTCGTGGGATTTGTGTTTGAATATAAGTTCTTCTTACTTGTGAAATGTTGTTGTTATATATTGTGTTCATGCATAGAGTCCAGGTTGGATGTTCTTACCGAGGTAACCCATTACCATAGCTCCGGGTTACAGTATCGGCTTACCTACCGGTGGGATGTGGTAGGTGTCATCATGACTCCAAACGGGGTGGTGATAGAGGAAGTATCGATTTAGATTTTGGATAGGCAAGTTCTTAGGTTGAGGACTAAAGATGTAGCTTTGGTGGAAATATGTTAGAGGAATCAAGTCTAAATATGAATCTATGAAGCTGAAGAGAAGATGAAGTCTAAATATCTGTTCCATAGAAGGGCTAGGGAATCCACAATCCCATCCATTCCAAAATATATATAAAGTGTGAACTATGCACACGGTCATAAAGACCCCATGACGGCAAATGTCGTTTCTAGTATCTATCCCCCTAGGACCTCCACCTTCCACAGGGAGCTATACAAGCCCTTTTTAGACCAATTAAAACACTTGCATATAAACTCATCCATTTAACCAAGAAGTCATTTATCAAGGTATTAACAGTTTGGTATCGTCATACTAATTATGCTTGTAAGATAATCCGAGTAATATAGGGGATTCCACAACCCCCATTTAACTCCTAAGTTCCAATGTAAAATAAATCCATGGCCTTCGAGGCCTTTAAAAATCACTTTTATCTGTTTAGCATTTAATGCGATGCATTGGTTTCAAAAATGGGTTAAATCATGCATATCCATATTCCAAAATAATTTTCATAAAGTTGGATTGAGGTTAAAGACAATTTCCAACCATTAAACCATAGAGTTTAGGGGAATCCACAACCCCATCCTATCCACTATGCCCATTCACTCCATGGCCTTCGAGGCCTTTAAAAATCACTTTTATCTGTTTAGCATTTAATGCGATGCATTGGTTTCAAAAATGGGTTAAATCATGCATATCCATATTCCAAAATAATTTTCATAAAGTTGGATTGAGGTTAAAGACAATTTCCAACCATTAAACCATAGAGTTTAGGGGAATCCACAACCCCATCCTATCCACTATGCCCATTCACATATTTAGATCATAACCATAAGATAAAACATTAAGAATGATCTCAAAACCATAGGAAAACTGACCAAGTACTAATCATACAAAACACTCAACCCATCATTCAAAATCCAACAATTAAATTCACATAATTGTTACAACCCTATCCCGACATCTTATATGTGTATATATATATATATATATATTTATGTGAACATGTACATTGAGATCAATTTTGTTTGGAAAATGGCATTATATTATCCCTTATCCTGAGTTACATGCTAGCGCTCACCCTGCTAATCGTCCTTGGGCGCTATATCATTTCATGAAGTAGAGTCCTAGGGGATTCTTTGGTTACCTTATCCAGAGTTAGGTGATTTTGGTTCATTGGTGGGACTGCATTAAAGCGGTAAGCCTCTATCTTCTGGAAGGTTGGATATTTTATTGCTTTCTTTATGAGTATTGAAATCCTATCAGTTTATTTTTATACCTTTGGATTGTCTTTTGGCCATAGCCATGGGCATGTCCTGAGCTAACTTGGTAGTTTGATTTTGAGGCTTTTGTGGATAAAGTGTGGGTGGTTATTGCTTATTTACTCCTAGTTCCATTTGAGTACATTACTTGTCTTATCTTTATACTTTGGTTGTCTTCTGCTTTTATTCATATTGTGTTCTGGTTGAGTAGGCTAAGGGGTTGGTCTCCGATCTTTGGTGGACTTGAGATACTTTTCACGACTAGGCCATGGTTTTGATCATAATAGTAATGCCTGAGTAAGGAGTTAAAAATGATATTACTGATAACCACATGACTATTTATTCTTGTGGTGTCAAGTGGAAACTAAAAACATGAATTATTGATACATTGAGTTAATTCTGAGCTCACTTATACATGTATTGAATATTTTTTATCTTTATATTGATTTTCTGTGAGCATTACATCCTTATATCAGGCATGCATAATCATGATACATTGGTACGACTGGGAAACACTATTTTTTGAAAGAAAATAAGACACTTTTCCAAAACCTATGGCCAAGGTCATTTTCCGGCAACGTGGATTGTGATACATTGAAAACCCTTGGCCGAGATGATTTTTCGGCAAGTTTTATTGAGATTTAGATATGAGATAAAATATATGGGTCGGGAACCACCCATGGGTCCTACCTGGTAGTTGCAAGCTCGGTGGGGGTATAGAGAAATTCGTGCTATGACTTTCACCATTTATCATCATTCTATTGCATTACATTATTTGCATTGCATTACATTTCTAGGTTTGATATGATATTGTATTCATATTCACTTCTGTATTTTACTGTTCTCATGTAACCGTATTTGTAATATTATGTTTGAGAATTCATTACATTTCATTCAATTATCTTATATCATCTTATATTGATTTTTAGGCTGGAATATTATAACACCCTAGGTTTTTGGTCCATGGAAATTTCTAAAATTTTATCCTCACTATCCTAACTATGACTAACCCTAAGAGTCGTAGGGAGTCTTGACGAGTTGTTGGACCCAAATCGTAGCCTAACCAGTGTGTATGGCTAAGTCTTCTACTCTGAGTATGAATGGATCATTATGAGTCGTGTGGACTCTTTATAGATCGTTGTGTACAAATTGTAGGATGTCTAGTGTATACCCAAATGGATGTTGTGCTAACTACAATTGAACTCTACGAGTCAATCTATCCCAATACAAGTTGTATTAGGTAATTCGTAGGGTCAACAGTGTTTGTATGTCCTGGAAACTATCTGGGCTACAACTCGTGGTGATGAGTCATAACGGATCCCTATGAGTTGCATAGTGCCCGTAGCCATTAACAACTAAATTTTAGCTTTTAATTTACGGGCACTTTGGATAATTCCCTCCTTACCCAATTAAAATCCCACGTTCATAAAGCACTTAAAGGGGTTATTTCTCACTCATGACGTAATTAAACACTCTCAAAACTCTCTCTAATTCTCTCAAGCAAGATAATTTAGGTTTCCAAGAAATAGGTCATCCAAAGGGCTCAAGGGTTGAAGTATTACCGTAAAACTTTGTATTTTAGGCATGTTACTCTTCCCTAATTATTATTTTGTGAAAGGCTTGAATTTATTACATGGTTCAATTTAATGGTTTTGAATGTGGGTTTCCAACATGGTTGAGGGTTTTGACATAGTTGCTCCTTGAATTGTTTTCCCAAGATTTATTTTACATTTCTTATTCTTTATCAATGGTTTGGAAATTGTGGGGTGCATGAGAATGGTGAATAAACTTAGGGGTCATGGTTTTCCCCTCATTTAGGTTTTAAAATTTGGAATTGGTTTTGAATAATGGTTTTCCCTCAACCTACTTGTGTAAATGGTTTTGAATTGTAAAATTGTCACTTGGTTGGACTTGCTTACCTATGTTATTACATTGCATAATTGGTAAGCCAATGAACTTGGATTTTAAAGGCCTTGTTGGCTATCATATTAATGAACAAAGGGGGCGAGGCGTTCCCTAAGATTTTGATATTAATGAACAAAGAGTGAGAGACATTCCCAAGTTTTAATGTGATTGTTATGGCATAGAGATAAGCTTGCAAGTGTTTGGGTATGACGATACCCATGGTATGCCATAGCGGTTAGTTCATTCATATGGTATTTGAAATAGTTTGACGTGACATTATTTTGTCCCCTATCCCTGAGTTACAGACTAGTGTTCACCCTACTAACCATCTTCAAATGTTATATCCCCATGAAATGTAGGCACCGGAGATACTGTTACTTTTCTTGCGCAGAGTTAGGTGGATCGACTTGGTTCGTCAGTTCATTGTGGTGAAGTGTTGATCTTCTATTATTTGAAAGACTTAGATATTTTGTTAGTTCCTTTCATATACTAGTGTTGAGAGCTTACATTATCATTAAAATTATCATTGTCATTCTCAAATTCGGGGACATGTCTTGACCAAGACTGGTTTTGGTTTTCTTTGTGTCGAGGCTTTGTTGGATTACTGTGGACTTGGGTGGTGTTGGTTGGTTGTTTCGGGGTTGGTTGTTGGTTATAGGTTACACACATATCTTTTATACTTTAAGCTTATTTCATGCTATCTTGTTATATGTTTTGAATTCAGCCATTGTTAGGAAGTGTGTGGTGTTTGGATTAAGTTCAGGGGGTGGTCTCTAATCTATAGTGGACTTGGGATATCCATCACGGCTAGGCCCTAGTTTGGGTCGTGACAAATATTATGAGACGTGGGGTATGGTTGAGGCTTGATAGGAGAGAGATTGTAGCCCCTATTGGTGGTATGAGATACACTCATATATATATGCACTCTCTCTCTATTTTCATCCTATATTACTTGGTTGATTATAATTGATTAAGCCTGATATATCTTATTAGTGAGTTTTCTTCATAAATAACTCTCCTTATTGATTGATCATCGAATGAATAGTGTAGGCTCACCAAGATTGATGTACCTTTCCTATTTTTGTGGAACATATTGATGATTGTGTTGGTTTACCTTGAATGGAAGGAATAATGAAATTGCAAGATATATATTGTTGGGGAACCTTGGCTAGTTAGGGTGGTGGTTCTGCTATATCATTGGATTAGGATCGATTATGGATAATGCTTGCTAAGTACATGTGGGTTCGTACTCACCCTTGATTTTCTTTCCTTTTTTTGTTTTTCTACACCTTGTGCATGTGTTGGTTTGATTGATAGATAGTAGATGGCGTTATGTTGGAGTTGATGTAGCGTAGATTGAGGTAGTGGCTGATAGACTCCGGAACATATCGAATATCTCTTTTTATGTCGTATACTTTTATTCACATCTAAGCATTTTATATGCTTATTATTATTAGTTGAATCTGTATAGAGACGTGTACTGATGACAACCAGACCTGGGATGTATTTTTTAGACTTGTGTCTCATGTATATATATATACATACACACATACACATATATATTCATTTTGGGATTATTCATTCTTCTAATTTCGTTTCCTCTTCCTTAAATGTATTCTTTGGGATGGGTTAGGCTTACTTATTCGGTGGGTTAGACAAGTGCTATCACAAACCCATTTTGGGTCATGAAACCACCTCTCGACACTATAGAAAGTTTGAATTGAGATGAAATAAGCAGGCTTGGTCAACCAATTTACGATGACTCAAATGCTATCAAAACCACGGGAAGTGCGAGGTAAACCACCTGAAAAGTCTATGGTATCCCACTTCCACACAGTAATGGGTAGCCTCTGAAACAAAATACCTAGTCTCAGATGCTCGGTCTTCACCTGCTAACAAATCAAATATCAAGTTACAAAATCCCCTATTTCTTGCCTCATACCTCTCAACCACTAATGCTGCCTCAAAATACTATACATCTTAGCTATCTCAGGGTAAATAGAATATTTGGAGCTATGAGCCTTCTAAAGTATCAAATAAATCAAATATCTTACCTTTAGAATATAGATGCGACTATCGAATCTCAATATACCATCAGAATTTAGGGTAGCCCTCCTAGACACACCTCTCTGCACCTAATCTCAAATGCCACAGAACCTACTATCCTTAAATTGCCGACCTTGAATTTGCTCCAACAAACTAGACCTAACCTCAAAACTACCAAGAATCCTCATGGGATCTGAAATATCAAGTAGAATCAACTTGTTAGCTAAGGACTTAATATGCTAGGTCAATGGTATCTCTAAAATTGAACGAAAGGCCATGCTCCCTATATTTATTGGTTTTCAGCTCAAGGCGTCCGCTACCACATTCGGCTTGCCCGAACTGTATAAAATAGAGTCGTCATAGTCCTTTAGCAACGCCATCCACGTATGGTGTCTCAAATTAAGATACTTTTGAGTCAGAATGTAATGAATAATACAGTGTTGGCGAATATCTCACATTGAACACCATAAAGGTAATGCCTCCAAATCTTAAGTGTAAAAACTACTGTCGCTAACTCTAAGTTATGAGTGAGGTAGTTTTGCTTGTGAACCTTCAGTTATCTCAAAGCATATCCTATAACTTGACCTTACTACATTAGAACACAATCCAAACCAACACCTGAAGCATCACAATATATTTTAAACCCCTCACCTCAACTAGAAGAGTCAGAATAGGATATGAAATGAGTAAGTCCTTGAGCCTCACACTTGTCAAACCACTAAAATGGGACCTCTTTCCTAGACAATCTACTCATAAGTGCTATAATAGAAAAATATCCCTTGATGAACCATCTATAGTATACTACCGACCTAATAAATCTACGAACCTTAGTTAGATATGTACGCATGGTTCAATCACATACTATCTCAATCTTTGTTGGGTCAACTATAATTCTATCCTTAGACACCACATGCTCTAAGAATGCTACAAACTCAAGCTAGAACTCACACTTTGAGAATTTGTCATAAATTCACTAATCTCTCTAAGTGTGGAGCACAATCCCCAAATGTTTCTCGTGCACCTCACTAAACCTTGAGCAACCAAGGATGTTATCAATAGACACAATCATGAAGTAGTACAAAATAGGGCCTGAAATCTCAGTTTATCAAGTCCATAAATGTTGTTTGGGCACTGGTCAAATCGAAAGACATCACCAAGATCCTGAAGGATTTTTTAGGGTTGTTCACCACCAATATCCTCAACAGATGATAACCAAATCTTGAATCAATTTTAGAAAATATGAATACATTTTGTAATTGGTCAAACAGATCATCAATATGTAGAGTAGGATATTATTTCTTCATTGTCACCTTATTCAACTACCTCTAATTGATATGCATACACATAGAATTGTCTTTCTTCTTCACAGACAGAATAGGAGAACCCCAAGTTGATACACTCAGTCTAATAAATCACTTACCCAGAAGATCCTAAAGTTGAACATTCAGATACTTTAGCTTAGTAGGAGCCATACAGTAAGGTGCATTAGAAATATGTTGGGTGCCCTACTCAAGATTAATAGCAATATCTATATCACACTCAGGAGAAAGGTTAGGTATGTTGGTAGGAAATAAATCAAGGAATTCATGGACTATAGGAACAGAGTCAAGCGAAGGACTCTAAACTTTAAGATTACAAACATATGCAAGGTAAGCCATACAACCTATCGATTCCAATCTCCTAGCCCGAACATAAGAAATAATCCCCATTAGTGCATGGCTATAAGAATCCTACCACATAACTGGGGGTATACCAAGGTAACGGTTTTGGCAAAGCAATCCAAGACCGCTTAATAGGTGGATAACTAGTCTATGCTCAGAAATACATCAAAATCAATCATGCCTAGCATAATAAGATTAACCCGAGTGTTATACTCCCAAACAAACACAATATAAGATATATATACCCGATCCATTATTAAATAATCACTCATGAGAGTTGAATTCATAAGTATATATATTAGCTTAATAATAACCCCAATCGAGATGCATGTAAGTAGATACATAAGAATAAGTGTATCCTAGATCAAATAAAGTAGAAGTTGGCTAATGGCACACCAAAATTGTATATGTAATAATAATATCATAAGCTTCAACCTCCAGCCTACCAAGAATAGTATATAAATGATCTTGCCCACCTCTTGACTGGGTGCCTACCGGACTACCTGCCCTACCTATTTGAGAACCTCTATGAGAACCCTAGTGACCACCCCTGCTACCCTAGGCATCACTTTTAGCTAGGAGGGGAGGCATACTAATCTACACTCTATGTAAAAGGTCCAATCATACAAAATGACCAAAAATCGCACAATCATAAAATCACTATAACTAGGATAACCCCTTTCTGAAATATGTAGCACTACCTTCTAGATTAACCCTATTGCTAATACGATTGTTGCTGAGGATACTGATCCTAAAACCCTCTACCCCTAAACTAAGCACCACTATAACTCTAACTATAGCTATCCTAATGGTGAGGCCTCTTATTATGCCCTCATGGGCCTCGCAATACAAACCTTTCATAGTGTAAACATAATCAGTAATGTCAATAAAAGATTTACCCATAGCTACCAGACTATGAGCAACTATATAGAGTGAAAGTATAAGTCCCTTAATGAAGCGTTGTATCCTCTCATACTCAGTTGATAGAATCAGGGTGACATGTCTGGCTAACTCATAAAATATTGCCTCATACTCTTCCACTATCATAAAACCCTACTATAATCATGTGAACTTATCCCTTCGGTACCTGTGTATGCTGCGAGGCATATACTTCTCCAAGAAAGCATCAGAGAAATGATCCAAGTCATAGGAGGAGATAAAACTGGTTTGAAGTCAAGATATACCCTCCTCATTGCTGCTATATCAAACTAGAAAGTAGTATAATCCACAGCATACAAGACCTAAATTATGTAAAATCTCCTCATAGCTGGTAAGAAACTTAAATACATCCTCCCTTTGGGCCCTACAAACCTCGATAGAGCCAATCTAAGACATAAACCTAGCATTTTTTGCTCCTCAAAAGTCATGGACGGTTGGGCTGTAGTTGGCATGGTGGAATCTCAACTCTAGGATTCATAGCTGCAGGCTCCGCTTCTATACCAATTCCACCCTAGACTTCCCCTAAGGGAATGTCTGGACCATATCGATCGGCTGTCCACCAACCATGCCTAATAACTGCACTAAGGCATCATGAAGGATAGAAGAATATATAAATCCAAATGAGACCTAGGTTGCCCCTACCCCAGTGACTGCTATGGTGGCAGATCCTTTGGTGCAATCTCAGGATCAGAATCAATAATTGGATCTTATGAATGCTCCCCCTCTTGGCCTCGAGTTGGGGTTGTATCTCTAGCCTAAACTCAACATTGATGTCGACTTCTGCCACTAATAGGTGCCCTAAATGTAGGTTCGGGGGCTTCATCCCCGACTATTGTAGCTCGCATCCTATCCATCTACAAAAAAGTGAAACAAATAAGTATCCAAAAACAAATATAGACACAATGCATGAAAATGTATCAACAAGATTTTCCTAAAAATCCCATGTAGCATTCTGAAGATAGGATACAAATTTCATTGTACCGATCCGCAAGATTCTACTAGACATTGGCTCTTGTACCAAAAATACTGGTGAACCTAGGTTCTAATACCAAACTACCATGACCCAATTTCTCAGTTCATGATGGCATCTACTTCAACCCGCCAATAGGTAAGCTAAACCATAATATGGAGCAACAAGCAGCAGGCTAACAAGCTGAAGATAAAGAAATAGGGATAAATAGCAATAATATGTGTTTAGGAGAGGAATATAAATATATATATATATATTATATATATATATATAATCATTTTTGTACAAGAGAAAAAGGATGAAATACACAAAATGAATACCCCAAGACATGGTAGGTTAGTTAAGAGCCATTATATCAAAAAGAGTACTAGATAGTAAAAAAATATACAAAGTAGTTTCAAGATATACAAAATAAGACTACAAACAACACTAGAAAGAGAAGGATTAAGTGTAAACTCTGAAAGCTCATCCAAAATTATAGTCAATAACACAACTCATGGTCAGCGGTAATAGTGGTGACTGGTACTATGATTTGTATCATGAAAGAAATACAGAAGTGTAGTATGAGTACCAAAACATGGGGTACTCAGTAGGCATCATAGGATAACTAAGATTAATTATAGTAAAGTATAGATAAAGTGCTAATATATACTAAAGTCAATAAGTAAGGATCAGAAATAAAAATAGTAGGTTATGCTATGAAAATGCGGTAAATTAAATATAAGTAACTCAAAAGCAAATATAATTGCATAGATATAACCTAAATAAACCCTCATAAGCCTAGAAGGTACAACCAAGGAAAGATAAACCCAACCAAGCAACATAAGCATGGTAGGTACAATCAAAGAGTAATACTAATATACGGATAAGTAAAATAGTAAGTAAATAAAGAACGAGCCATGAAGTGTGTTAAGTGTACCGTATCTTCTTCCTCCTTCCATAACCATGAACATACAATCCCCAACCAAATTTCTCAACTTTAAGTCAAAAACATTAAATTGGACTCGAATCAGCACTAATAGGTAATAAGCAGTGGAATTGGATGCCAGCCTCAACTAAAACTAACAAATGATAGCCAATATAACTAGGTGTCAGACTCAAATTGAAACTGACGAATGATAAAAGATATAACCAGATGGCAAACTCAAATCGAAAGTATCAAGTAATAAACAGTAACCCAAGTGTTGGGATCAAACTAAAATGAATAGAAGATAAATGATAACAACTTAGAGGTCTGAGTCATTCTAAGTCTATCTAGTCATGTTTTCATTTAGAAAGCCAATTTTATTTAAGAGGGAGGGATAGCGAGGTTTTAATTATTAAGTCAATGGTCACTGATTAAGGAAAAAAGGGATAAATATGGGGAATACTAAGTCAATAACCACAATATAACGAGCAAATCATTCTAGCCCTGATAATTAGCCCACTTAGGTGCTTTAATGCTATTTGCTGAAGGACAGGACACTATCCTAAAGTACTTTATCTTAAGAAGGGCGATAAGCTTACTACAAGTCCTTAAAACCCAACCTAAGGCAAGAAGCTACCCAATCCTAGACTAAGGCTTCTAAGTTTAATTTTGGAGGAAGCTAAAAAGTTCTAAAGGAGAAATAACTACTGAATTCAAGTCTAAAACCTATCCTACGATCCCCTAATTGGCTAGAATAATCAAAAATTGTGTAAGCAACTATCTTATCCATAAATACCCACCAACAATTAGCATAATACCACACTAATAGTATAATAGAGAAAATTCTAAATAAAGATAAACCTAGCCTACCTGGAGGCTGGACAACAACTTTGGACTAACCACGAGCTACTTGCCACCTCTAATCTACCTCAAAAAGATGTCATGTCAATAACATCTATAAACACATAATTTTTGACCCTCCCTAAACCTTTCACAATATCGTAACTTTAAATATTTTCTTGTTTCGACATAATCTTCTCATTTTTGAATTTTATATAATTTTTAATAGGTTTTTATTTGAAAATTGGAGATTATAAAAAAGAATCATACCTTATGATACTAATTTATTTTTGTCAAAAAGAACAGAAAATCCTCAAAAATTACTGTCCATTTTATTTTGTCTATGTTTATAAGGAAAATACAAAAATAGTAACTAATTTGATAGTGTCACTTAGCAAGTTTTCGTTCGTCTAAATAATATTTTTAATTTATTATTTGATATTATTTTTATATTATCCATCAAGTTTTTGATATATTACTATACACGCATGCACATTATAGCTAGATTATACTGCCAATTTATCTTATTCATCACACTCTCTCTTACAATGTATCATCACCTTACCTAAGAACCTCTCTCATAAGAAGACAATGAAAGTGATAACAAACTAATCCTCCATTCCTATATTTAAGGAAGAGAATTATGCGCACACACTCCCTTCACATTTTTTCCTCTTCACTGGAAGCACACAAAAACTCAATTTTTTACCTTTACTCCACTGCCAAATTAACAGAACAACTAATAATTCTTTATGAATCTCATAATTTTAGACCAATAATTTACCCCCTTCATGAATTTTCATCACCATCTTTTACCCGCTCTACTTATTCTCTAGTGAACTCTAAATTCACTCCACCACTATCAATTTTACAAATACCTACAATTTATACAGATAATTCTCTCCACCATTAACCAACTGAAACAAAAATCACAATAATAACACCCATTTCTAAGATATCCCTCCATTAACACACCATGAACTTTTTTCCTTACTAAAATTCTGACTATTATCCTCTCTTTGTTCTATCAGAGAAACAACTTCAGCAAAAACTGACCTCTAAAATAGATAAAACAACCCAATAGCCTCTCTTTTTCTTCTTCATCACATCACAATCACCACCCCTACCAATTCATAATCAGGAAAACCTTTAATTCCACAAAACTATCCCCCTTCGTATACACCTCCATTCGTTACAATTCAACAAAAATAAATCTAAAAATAAAAATAAAATAAAGGGGTTCATGTTTGTACAAAAAACAAAGAAAGAAAAGGTTTCTGAATTTTGGGGTGTAGTTCGAGTTTGGTCAGCAAAGCTCCAATCAAATAACTTTGATGGATTGAAATAAAACTAAGGTCCAACTCTCTATTTTCATTTTTTATTCTCGTTATTTCTTTATACATTTGTTGATGTGTGAATCATTGTTGATGTTCGAGTTGTGGGGTGTTGCTATTCATGGTTGATGAATGTTTTCTTATTGAACAAATAGTAAAATTCTCTTTTTCTTGGCTGAGCTCAGTGATTGTGGAGGGATGTTGAAACTGATTAATATAAAGTGGTTTGTTGAATTTTTCACTGTATTTAATTTGATTTTATTAAATTTTATAGTATTATGTTGAGGCAGGTGAATTGTCGGGTAGGTAAACTCTAGGTATCAATAATTGTTAGTGTTTGAGTTGCTTGCTTCTTTTCTCTTTATTTCGTTGATTTTAAATTCAATGTATTCATTTATTCGGAAATTTTCCAAAGTATTTTATATTTGGTGATCGACGTGATCAAGATTCGGGATGTCGAATAAAGCAATTTACGCTAACTAGGATAGAATAGATTTATTTTTTCCATACTTAATTTTTTAGTTTGGAATGTATAATTGGACCTAGATATTATTCTTAATTTCTATTTATTTCTTATGTGTTTGTTTGTATTTGTGTGATCTATTCATTATAGTATCAATTTAGCCGCCATAAATCAACAAAGCAATGGTGCTAAAATTACGAGATCAAGGGATGCCTCAAACCTTTTCCTCAATCAATAGGATTTCTTTATCAGAATCTCTATCATGGATCAATTTTAAGAGTCAAATATTTTGAAAGAAATTTTCTAGTTGACTTGGCATGTCGAAAGTCAATGTCAAGTGGTGACACTAGTTTTTAATCTAAATTCCATTTTGAACACCTTTTGCCACTTTTGAATTTAAAAGTCTTTTTAGAACTTTGATCTTATCTTTAGGTAAGAAAAAGAGTGTGACAGCTCTGGTGAATCTGCTGGGGACTTCATAATTTGAGCTTCATATGTTGATTTGTATCGGCTTAGTTGGTACTATAGTTGAATGGGTAACTTGTTTGTTTTATTATTTTTCCTCATTGTTAGATGCCTACATACTACTTTTTTATCATTTTTTCCTTATCTATTACCGCTTTATGATAACGCTCACCTATACCATCGAAATTGGTAGAGGACGATTGTTGTTAATAGCTCAACTTATGTTGAGGTCAAATTTACGAGGAGCGAAATTAGAATTCTATTCCTATGGGGTGTTAAATGCTACTAATAAGCTACCCGCAATATAAATAAAACAAAATGCATAAATAGAAATGAAAGGAGGGGGGTTTGGTTTGGCACGTGTTTATCAATAGAAACTCAAGTCTACAAAGCAAACAACAATTGTGATTTAAATTTAATATGAGAGGAATCTTGGGATTATATCTAAAAGGGCATGTTATGCATGGGCGCATAAAGATTTAGTGTACATGCTAGTTATCAATAATATGGTAGGCTAGATCTAATATCCTTGAGGCTAGTTTATCAACAAAACCTCAAGAATTTCACTTGTTGACCCTTTCGGGTACCTAACAAGTGTGTCAAATTTCAACCACCCATTACCTTAATTGGGCATCCCTATTTCTATGAAGATATCCAAGATATAGTTAACTTCTTAATCACCCTTATATCTAAGATAGTGAAAATTAGCAAACTACACCCATTAATTGTCTACTATTGTCGTGTCACCCACATCTCTCTTTCAAGGATGATATGAGTTCCAAAAGTTTACCCAAACCCCTCTTTTAAGGATGGTTTAAGATTTCAAGAGTTTGGAGTTTTCACCCACAAACCTATTTTGAGTATTTGAGGCTTTCACCCATAAATCCCTACTAATTTAACCAAGCAATAGCAAAACCCATCATCAACAACTAACATATACACAAATACATCACAACCTACACATAATTGTACCTTAGTTCAACATAATCACAAGACAATGAATGCTTAGCTACTCATAAAGAAAAGAGAGAAAAATATACCATAGGAATTGTTCAAAGCATCCATTCTTCACATATACTAAATTCAAAGTCTCCAAATCCAATTATAACTCTTGCCCAATTTAGGGTTTAAACTTTAATTTCAAAAATGCTTCAATAGTATAGAATAGCCAAAAGAGAAGGGGTTTTAGCCTCTAAAAGAAATTGCGTTCGGCTGAGTGAAATTATAAAATAGCCCTGGGCCAAATCCCGCTAAGTTGTGATCACATCAGCTTTATCGCGATCGTGGCTATAGTGACCGCGATAAGATATACGCCATCACGGTGGATAACCAATCTTGACTGGCCGTGATCGTGGCCTTCAGACCGCGATCGTGGTAACTGAGCCTGATCCATGTAGGGTCTTCAGCTATGTACTTTTCCTTTTCTTTTGATTTCTATTTAGCTCAAATCCACATCTTTCTATCTCATCACCTGTGTGCATGAAAAAATAAAAAATTAGTGCATTTAATCATAAATATATCTCATTTATATAATCAATTCATAGTAGCGTGCATGATTGTTAAGTGCAAATGAGTGGTAAATTCACCACTCATCACTTTATACCTATCATCATATGCATACCTAGATTTATTGTTTCGAAATAAGTTCGGAGTATATTATAAGCATACACAATCTTTGGTTAAGTCTTTCAAATATAGAAAGGGTGGCATTGGAGCGTGGTGTAACAACCTTGTGCGGCCCCGAGTAGCCTTATCTTGTTAGTGAACCCCCAACCTAGGTCAACCTTAAGGTCATTCTTATTTGCATCTTCCTTATACCTAGCAGGATTGGATTAGTCTTTGTAGAAGATTTGTCTCAAAGCATTCTTATGTGCTACTTGTTGCATCTTTAAGGATAAAGGTCGGTGGATTGATTTTGAAGAGTTATAAGGATATGATCAAGAGTGAAAAAGTTTAAAAAATCAAAAACAAAAAATCTTCTTATTTTGTAGTACTAATAACTTTTGTTTTCAAAAATGAAAAATCAAAAGATTTATTTTCACTCTTATTTCTTTAAAATAAAAAAAGAATTTTTCACTATGTCTATTAACATGCATTTATCAATAGAAAATCCCTAAAAAAAAATTAGATGCTTTATACATTTTCATATAGAAAAAGATCCAAAAAAATAAATTTTCTTGTTTATAGTTTCTTTAGACTTTTTAAAAATAAAAAATTCTCAAAAAGTATTTTAATTCCTTTTCCTTTATATAGTGTGTCCTAAAAAGTTGTATTTCTTAAGTCGGGGTCTGGTCTTTTATATATTTCTTAACTGTCTAATCTGGATAAACTACATACACTCGATTCTCCTCTTTTAGAGTGAGATACATAAAGAACCCTTCTTGGGTTCAGTAATTTTTTTTTAAAATAATGCTTTTATCCTTATCTAGAAAAATAGTTTTTTTTCCTTATTTCTTTTAATGTAGTTTGTTTCACAATCTTCTTTAATTAAAAAATATAAATAGTTTTTTCTTTGATAAATTAGGGTTCATTTTTATTTCAAATTCAAAATCAAAAACTCAAAAAAAATTCTTAAACTCCTTTTGATAGAAAATTAAAAAAAAAAATTCTTTTTGTGTCTTTATAATTTTTTTCATGTTCCATTCAGAGGCTGACCCGCTCAAACATTGACTAAAGTAAGTTATCACCAATTTATTAAAGTAAGTCATCACCAATTTATTCTTTCTACCATCCCCTCTTATCTTGATGTAATAATTCCTTAAATAATCAACAAGATCCTTATTTGCATTGTACAACTCAAACTTTGATGTTTTGAAATCTATCTGTTATTGAATATCATGAAACAGATACAATCTTTGTAAAACACATTCATTATTCCACCTATGTCTTGCATATTTTGTAGGGCTTGTTCCATACTCTTAACCTTTATTGATATCTCATCCTACTCTGAAGTCATATTAATCTTTTCATTCTTCATAGGTAGATTATAGAGAAGGTGATAGTTATATGGGCCAGAAGCTCTAAAGGTCATTTATGGAGAGTAATAGTGATTATCATATGCAACAGGCTGAGTTTTATTGATAGGCCTAGGTATAGAAAACGGTTGTGGTATTTTGAAATAGAAGGAATAGACACAACAAGAGAAGTACTTTTAAGAGGTGTGATGGGTCTTATAGTGGAAGCACTTGAAATAGTAGAAAGATTATATGTTGGGCTAAAACCTGGAGAGAGGATCTATTGACCCAGAAAATGAATATTGGAACACTCAATTCTTAATTTTTTTCTCAAACAAGCTTGTATATGACTCGTCAAGATGATACAAGTGGTACACATAATATGACATGGCTCATGATTTTGTCCGTTAGCGTCAGTATAACATAGATATTATCCCAAATCATGTCTCCATGACTAAGATAATAAAAAAATATGATGAAAGATTTCATGAGTATGGGATAAGATGGAGAGAGAAAATTACTTGAGTTAGTCCACCTATAGAGCAAAGTCAAATAGTTAATTATTTTCTTTAGGATTAAGATTCCACTTACTTTAGCATCTTAATATCAACTATGGGTAGATCTTATAATGATGTCGTGAAAATTGGTGAAATAGCGAAGGATGAAATTATGTCAGAAAGAGTCATAAGTTTTTGCACTTTAAAAGAAACTACACAAGGGATTCAGAATTGGGCAAAAATTTTAAGTTCAAGAAGAAATATGATGTAGCAATGGCCATGCGGGACTCTCAATACTCTATTTCCAAACCTCAATATAGGATCTGCAATGCACAGCCATATAGCTGACCACCAAGCTATCACCAATGGTGAGCACCAACACATCACAATCCTCGTCTTTATTTTGAGAATTTTCAAATATTTTATAACCCTTATCCAAAATAGGAAAATGGTTGGAATCTGAGTCCCAAGAAAAATTTCACCCCAATTGGAGAGTCATATACAAGCTTGTTTGAGAAGTTCAAAAATCTGAATACGATAGAAAGTATTTCTCCAAATCATGACCTATGTTCAAAGAGTTTTAGTCGTGCTACTTATTGTGCTATCATTCTGGGGTTCTAGGGCATAGTACTGAAGATTGTCAATCTTTGAAATGAGAAGTGGAAAAGACGATCCAGACAAATACAATTGTGGTCCAAAATAGTGATTTCTCAAACATTACTGAGAATTCTCTGGCAGCAAATAATGATGTGCAAACTAGTGATTATGATGTAAAGCTTGATGATTGGAAAGTCACTCCTTTCTTCTTCAAAAAGTAGTGTTTTAATAATTTGTTTTGTTGTCATTTTACTGTGCATTCAGATCTGTATTTATTTGTCAAATCAAATTCTTATATTCTTCCTTTCTTTCACAAAAAGTAGTATTTTAATAATTTATTTTGTTATCATTTTTATTGTGCATTAAAATCCTATTTATTTGTCGAGTCAAACTCTTATATTCTTTTGTTTTGATTTTAGTTGAGTTTTGTCGTAGTTTGATAATTTGAATTATTTCAGGATTGTAACTTAGAGTTCAATTTATTTATCATGTTGTCAAACACTTCTATCTTTATTTAATGAAATATATATTTTTTATTCTAAGTCATTTTATTTATTCTACTTAACTCTCTTGGTATATATTTCTTTTCATTTTAGTTTAGTGACATAATATGCATGTGAAATTTTTTATCAGATCTTAAAATCTTTTTTCAATCACGCAATGAGTACATCAAAAAATTTAAAGAGAAGAAAAACATTTGAGAAAAGGATAGAGGATTGAAACATATTGAACAATAGCAATTTGAAATGGCTCAAGAAGAAGAAAAATGGCATACATGTCCATAATTACAAAGGTTATGATTTTCACTTTTGATTCTTAAAGTGCAATTCTTATATTTGACATTTTTAAGAATTGATATGCTGAAGACATTTTATTTGGTTATCCAAATATTGTGTCATCCTTTGCTATCCCTTTTGAGCCTTGATTTTATTTTCTTTCACGTCCCTCTTTTGAAATTCTAATAGAGTCCGACAAAAAAAAAAGAAAGAGTCAAAAAAGTGTCAAGAAGAATAAAAAGAGTCAAAAAAATTCAAAAAAAAGTGTGCAAAAAAAGTTCAAGAATAAGTCAAAGAAAACAAACAAAAAGAAAAAAAAGAATCAAAATTAGAGTAAAAAAACTAAAAAAAAAAAACAACAGTTGAAGCTTCCTAAACTATGTTTGACTTGATTCTTACTTGGACAAGATATGTAGGCAGCATCTTGGAATTCCTTTCAGCCATGAAAAGTCCTGAGAATTTCCAGTCACAGAAACTAGGGCACAAAAATAGATTTAATTTTTGCCAAAAAAATTGATTTCAAAAGTTGTAAGTTTTAACTCTGCTATGTATGTTAGCTTTGAACCTTCATGTCAGTTATTTCTTTCTTTACCTATTCAAAATCCACATTACAGTTCAAAGAAAGATCTTATGATTAATTCTTAAGAATAAAAAATCAAGTATGCTTTCAGTTTTGATCATCGTCCAAGAGACAATGTCATAGTACTAGAAAGTCTTATTAAAGAAGGTCTCCACAAGAATCGTAAGACATAAGAGAGTGAAAAATGAGAAATTCTTATTGATGAAAATCCTCATGGGCGTCATAAGGCGATGGCGAGTGGGAGATTAAAAAATTAATAAATGAGAGAGACTTGTTGGAGAAAACTTTTTGGAGCACCACTAGTCGAATAAGATTTTTTAGTTTAGTGTAAAAGTCACAACTACAAAGCTTGACTTCAAAGTCTGAAAATTTAACAAGAATGAAATTCAAATTAATAGATCAGTTCATTTGATTTAAAATGAATGCCATGATCATTAAATTTGACTACCACATTAAAAGAAAACTTTCCTTTTTTCTTCAAAGGGACATCTTTTGTCACATTCTTTTTTTTCATAGCTCTATTTGTTTTTTATTTTTATTTGAGTCAGTCTTTGTTAAAACAAGAAGGAATTGATTTTAAAATTTTCAACCAATTCTTAAGTTGCACTAAGCTAAGTCTAACCAACACATCAAATATTACATGATTCACGAAGAAATGATATGCACAACAATTTGTTGTCTTTAACATATTAAAAATGAATACAAGGTACAATATTTATCGGATGAGACTAATACAATTGATATAGGGGCTTGAAATTATCAAATAAAGGATCTTAAAAGGGGTTGTCTATGCAAAAAGTACAATCTATCCAAGCTGAAATCAAGATCAAACATGACAACAACATAAGTTGTTACGCTCAAAGCCAAGGCCACAAACCGACCATCATTTTGAAACTCACAATCTTTTTTTCTAAAATAGGGACAATTTTGTTGATATGAACGCAATTTTAGAGGTTCGAGCTTGCAAACAGAATTATAATAAAAAGTCTTACTCTTTCTTTGTTTCGTTCATATCTGTTACTTTTCATTTTCTCCTAGGATGACATTTCCTAGTCTGAGATAATTATTTCTCCTAGAATGATATTTTCTAATGGGAGATAGATGCTTTTTATTTTCTCCTAGGATGATATTTCCTGATCTAAGAAATTTATATCTCCTACGATGGCATTTTCTAGCTGAGACAATTATTTTTTATTTTTTTCTAGGATGATATTTTCTATTCTGAGAAAGTTATTTCTCCTAGAATGACATTTTCTAGTCTGAGACAGTTGTTTCTCCTAGGATGACATTTTCTAGTCTGAGACAGTTCTTTTTCATTTTTTCTAGAATATCATTTCCTAGTCTGAAATAGTTATTTCTCTTAGAATGACATTTCCTAGTTTGAGATGGTCACTTTTCATTTCTCCTGGAATGTCATTTTTAGTCTTAGACATTTCTTTTTCATTTTCTCCTAGGATGACATTTTCTAGTCTGAGACAGTTACTTTTTATTTTCTTCTAAGATGACATTTTCTAGTCTGAAATAGTTATTTCTCCTACGATGACATTTCCAAATCTAAGATAGTCATTCTTCATTTTATCCTAGGATGACATTTTCTAGTTTGAGACAGTCATTTTTCATTCTCTCCTAAAATAAACATTCCTAGTAGCAGATAGTTACCCTTAATTTTCTCCTAGGATCAAGCTTTAACTTTTTTTTCTTTCCTCTTGGGATAAAAGTTTTTCAGCCTGAGATCCTTTATTCCATCTTCTCCTAGGATAAATACTTCCTAGTCTGAGTTTGTGTTTATAGTTTATAATTGCTAATAACTCACAAAATTTTTCTGTAAAAATTAAAAAAAAATTATTTGCTTTTATATGTGATGTGTTACAGGTTTCATCCACCAAAACTAGTTTAAGTCTCATCTTTCAAGAATATTTAGTATCAATGACAACCAGAGTAAGCATATAATGACGTAGAAATCGGACAACTGTTTTTATCCAGTTGTTAATCAAAAGAATAGACATTCAAGAATATTCTCAAAGCATTATTTGAAAGAGTGTTAGGACGTACATAAGTTCAAATCTCAAATTTCAACTTCAAGATTAAGTCACTTACCAAAAAGCAAGATGATATTTGAAGTTCAAGATTCCAGTCAAAATTCAATAGAAGTTGCATAGATAGGATCATATACTTTTTTTTTTAACTTTTAGGTTTTCTTTTGATGTAATAACAGTTGTTGTGGATCAGAACCTCAACAAGACCACGCTTGGCTCTCCATCTTAAGGTATTCCATCTCCTATCTTATTCTCTTAAATAATGCATGACCTGATTCCCTTATAACTCAGGATATATAGACTGTCCAAAATCAGGACTCAGTCGCATCTTTTTTTTCTTTTTTTTCTTTTAAATAATGGTCGAATCAAAACTTTCCCCGTTGTCTACTTCTTTGTCTGAAAACACTTTGTGTTCTCAAACAAATAGGGGCAACTGTAGACAAGTTATTTTTGACCCTCCCTAAACCTTTCACAATATTGTAACCTTAAATATTTTTTTTTATTTCGACATAATCTTCTTATTTTTGAGTTTTATATTATTTTTAGTAAGATTTTAGTTGAAAATTAAAAATTATCAAAAAGAATCATATCTTATGATGATATTTTATTTTTGTCAAAAAGAATAAAAAATCACAAAATATTTTAAATTTTATTTAGTCTTTCTTTATATGAAAAATACAAAAATAGTACTAATTAGATAGTGTCACTTGGCAGATTTTCATTTGTCCAAATAATATTTTTGATTTTTCGTTTAATTTTATTTCTATCTTGTCCATTAAATTTTGGTATGACTATACACGGAAGCACATCAGAGCTATATAATACCATTAATTCATTCCATTCATCATACTCTTATCATGTACCATCACATTATTTAACAATCCCTCTCGCAAGAAGACAAAGAAAATGATAACAAACTAATCTTCCACTAGTATATTTGAGGAAAAGAAATAAACTCAGACAATCCTTTCGCGTCTTCACTGGAAGCACACAACAACACAATCCCTCACCTTCACTCCTTCACTCCTCCACCACCACATTATCAGAATAACCAATAATTTTCCATGAATCCCACAATTTCAGACCAATAATTCATCTCCTCCATGAGTTTTCATCAGCATATTTTTCCCTCTCCACTCATTCTCCATTGAACACTAAATTCAATCCACCACTATCAATTTTATAAATACTCACAATTCATATAGATGGTTCTCTCCACCATTAACCAATCGAAACAAAAATCACAACAACACCCATTTCTAAGATCTCCCTCCATTAACATCACATGAACCTTTTTACCTACTAATAATTCGATCATTAACGTCTCTCCATTCTATCATCAAAACAACACTAAAAATAATTGACCTCTAAAATCACTGAAAACAACCCCAATCGCCTCTCATTTTCTTCATCGCGCCACAATCATCATCCTGACCAATTTTAAATTGGGAAAGTTATCGCTCCACCAAAGCATCGTTCACCATATACACCTCCATTCACTCCAATTCAACAGGAAGAAAACTAAAAAAAATAAAAGGGGTTCACGTTTGGATAGAAAAAACGAGGAAGAAAAGTCTTTGAATTTTGGGGTCTTGTTTGAGTTTCAGCAGTGAAGCTCCAATCGAATAGTTCGACGAATTGAAATAAAATTTAGGTCCAACTATCGCTTTGCTTCTTTTATTCTCATGATTTCTTTATACATTTGTTGATGTGGATCATTGTTGATGTTTAAGTTGTTGGATGTCCAGTTGGTTGATGAATGTTTGTTTATTGAAGAAGTAGTTACTATTTTAATGTAATATGAAGAAGTAGTTCCTTTCTATCAACATGCCTGCTTGTTGATTGGAAAAATTTAATCATTTCAAGCACTATTTTAATGAATTAATATTTGCTTCACACGTGTAACTTTTTATAGATTTCTGAATCTCACTTAGATTTTTTCCATGCTATACCAAGTATTTTTTTCGTCTACTTAATTATTATTGCAACTCGTGAATATTTTAGGGTTGGAAAAAAATCTCATTACTTAGATAATAACCTCTAAAAGTTACGTTCTTAAATTTTCTTGCAGAAAAAATTATGGAAACTTTCTCAAATTAAGACATTTTATAATCAAGCTTAAACTTTACCAAGTTAATTAAACTTAGCTAATGTGGACAACTAAAAGATATCGTTATTTAACAAATAAAGAAACATGTAATTTTAACTTTTGTATCACCTACTTTCTTCGGATCAATTACAATATATTAATTAACAGTTATTTTGTAACTAATTTATTGGTGAGTTATACGGATATAAATTCAGCATGAATAATACCAATTTGTAGGGGGTGCGGATCTATGCGGATAACTAACTTATGTAATAGATCTATTATATGTATAATGAATCTATTTTTCTTCATGCGTGGATATTTCTTAAATTTTGTTTCAATATCTTTTAATGATTTATTCTTTTCGTAAGATGTATTCATTAATTTGTATGGTTTATTATTTTATCCTGTAGTAATTGTAGAGTTACAGATTTCTGTATAATA